>NW_008679821.1:0-9569 GCF_000695815.1 Acanthisitta chloris | reverse complement strand
TCTAATGATATCTATATATAAGATATGTATTAGGTGTATGTTATATATTAGATATTATGTTAGATTTTACATATAATTTTTTTTAATATCTAAAAGATCTGTTTGCATATACCATTTGTGAGAGTCAGTGACAGTATCAGCTGACACACAAACCAGGAGACAACCAGTAACTGTTGGGTGAAAACCTCTGTGCTGTGTCTGTTCTCAATGTATCCCAATAGCAATGCCATGAAAACCCATGAAATCCTAAAAACTGCAGTTTTCCACTCAATTATTTCCATATTGTGATCCAAGAATAACTGACAAGATTTATCCATGGTTTAGACTCTGACCATTGTAAATTCAGGACCACTGCAAAGAGTCTTTGAGAGACTGAAAGAAGAGATTTAGGACTACAAAAAGGGATTTAAGATATTAGGGCTCAAAAAGGAGTTTTTGCACAGTGTCTCCTGCTGTGCTGGCACCTCCCAGGAGGTAAATTGTTTGTGGCTATTCATTATTTACTTCAGATTGCAAAAGGAGCAAAACTCAGTGTTTCTTTCAGGACAGTATCAAATCAGTATGGACAGTTGGGTGCACAGATTGTTTGGGAAGTTATTTCTGACTACACATTTCCCTCATCAGATCTGTAGTGGTGTCTGTTGGAAAGGAGGAAATTGTAGGGATTATCCCAGTGGAAAGAATTTAGTCCCCAAAATCCCATTATTCCCCACACAAATGTTGTAACATAAGAGCAGAAAACTCCAAATGCAGTAGTGATTGTATTTAAGACCCTTTAATGAGTCAAGTCTTTTTCTTACTGACTCTACAACAGTTTCCTTAAGAAATTGCATATTATGAACCTCCTAATCCAGGAGTATCATCCAGCAGGAGATGGCAGTATTGATTTTACCTGCCATACCTGAGTGCCTTCTTTGAGCTCCACTGACTTGTCATTCAGAATATTCAATATTATGTCACTTCTGGTGCTGTGATCTTTTTTTGTAGCATGAAAAACTGAGCTGTTACCACCCATCAGGATCTGCTTTAGGTGTTTTTTTAACCCCCCCGACTTGTATCTCAGCACAGCCAATTTTAGAAGCCTCTTACACAAGAGCTGTGCAAAGCAGCCACTGAAATGTTGCAGTTTGGCTTGGGCTTCAGTGCCAGATTTAGCAGGACAGTGTTCCAATTCCTGTTTAATTAGCTCTGATTCTGCAGCCTTTGGTGCCAGATGGAGAATTCAGCAGCACTGGGATTCCTCTGGCTGCACCACAGATGCCTCCATCCCTCACCCAGGGCTTCCTCTGTGCTCCCTGAGGAGAAACAGGCACTTCATGAGGAGAGGACAGCAAAATAACCCCCAGTTGTGCCTTGCAGGGACCTGATTCTCCTCACTGAGCACGAAGGGAATGCAGATGAGTCTGCACTGCTCAGGCTGAGCTCACACCTGTGTCTGTTACCTCAGTCTAGAACAGTAGAGGGGAAAAAACCAGCCATATTGGGTTTTTTGGGATATAGTCTAACTGAATTGAACATTATTTTCTTACCTGCACCTCCAAGAAAGAATTTTATTTTTTTTCCTTCTGCTTCCATCCTCTTTCCAATGTAAGGACATACTCAGGGTGCTGTGGCCTGGATTCTTTGTGTCTGACTTGGGGTACTGCCAGGTTCCCAGGTGGGCTGATGCCCTCTGGAAGCCTTTACTCTGACTTGTTTGGGATCTTCCTGAGACACCTTAGTGCTGATACGAATCCAGACCACCCACTCTAGGTAATCCCATATGTTCAGGGTCTCACCTCAGGCACCTTTAACTGCAGCTAAACTGAAACAGATTTCAAATCTCTATTTTTGTAACATGAGATTTTTGCAATAACAAACCTACAGGAATCTAAGTTTTGTATATAGGAAATGTCCTTTGTACTAACATTTTAGGGGTTGCAGTGGAGGTAATGGTTGGACTTGATCTTAGAGGTTTCTTCCAGCCTTGATGATTCTGTGACTGATCCCAAAGTTTGGGTGACTATTGTGGTGCAATGGTTGAAGAGGTAATAACTTGTGGATAAAAGGTGAAGCCACAATCTTTGTATCATTTAAAATCACTTTCTAGGAGTGGAGAGGTTGTATTTTACTCATTTAAATTTAAACTTCATTAAATTTTATCTCCATTAACTGTTTGCCTCCATTCCCATGCAGTTAATTTGGATATTTAGTCTTTGCTCCTTGCTGGTTCACTGGGAAAATATCCAAGCTTGTTCTAGGACAAACTACTGAGTTTTCTGCCAAGTTAATGTTGAGCTTTCTTTGAAAATTTGTGATTTTTGTGTTTCTTTGTTTCACCAAGAATTAATATCAGTGGAGAGAAGCCCAGAGATCGCTCCTGGCACACGTTGACTCCAATAGGAGACGACAGACTCTTCCTTTTTGGGGGACTAAGCTCTGATAATGTTCCTTTAAGTAAGTAATTTGGAGTTGATAACTCCATTGTGCTCTTGAAATCACTGCAACAAATGTTATGTGAGAAGTGGGATAGTCTTACATGAGTTTTGTAGAAAAGGCAACTTGTTTTCATGAAGAACTGGTGAAATGAGTGCAAATAGTGTTGAATGTCACTGGGAAGAGGTGGTTGTCTCAATTTATATAAAAGAAGGAAATTAAATGTATTGTAATTGCATATTGTAATGCAGTGAGTGTTCTGTGACTGAACAACTAAGATTGAAGTGCTACAAGTTAATCACAGAATCAGTCTGGTTGGCAGGGCCCACAGTGGGTCACCGGTCCCACCTCCCTGCTCAAGCAGGGCCAGCCCAGAGCACATGGCTCAGGGTTTTGTCCAGGTGAGTCTGGAATATCTCCAGTGAGGGAGAATCCATGACCTCTGTGGGCAATGAGTTCAGTGCTCAGTGACTGCACAGGGAAGTTCTTCCTCAAGTTCAGCTGGAACATCTTGGGCATCAGTTCCTGCCCATTACCTCTTGCTTTATTGGTTTCCTCCACTGAGCAGAGTCTGACCATCCTCTTGGCACTTGCCATTCATGGACTTGAATCCATCAGTGAGGTCCCTCTCAGTGTCTCTTCTCGAGGCTGAATAACCCCAACTCCCTCGGCCTTTCCTCATCAATGAGGTGCTCCAGTGCCTTCAGCATCTTCCTTGCCCTCCCCTGGAGCTGCTCCAGGAGCTCCATGTCCCTCTGGCCCTGAAGAGTCCAGAACTGGCCACAGCACTCCAAATGTGCCTCACGAGGGCTGAGCAGAGGGACAGAATCACCTCCCTGAGCTGCTGGCAATGCTCTTCCTAATGCATCCCAGGATCCCATTGGCCTTCTTGGCCACAAGGTCACACTGTTGGCTCATGGACAGCCTGTTGGCCACCAGAACTGCCAGGTCTTTCTCTCATAATGTAGTGATGACGTTAGTTATCTGAATAGAACATGTTCTTAGAACACAGAACTGTTTGTATAGATGAAAAGGTGATTTTTTTTCCCTCCTGAAAGCCACTAATGCTTGTTCTTACCTTGCAGGTGATGGTTGGATCCACAGCATCACCACAAATGGATGGAAACAGCTCACCCATTTGCCTAAGAGTAGGCCTAGGTATACACACACAGATTGTGTTGGCTAAAATGTAACCATTTTTTATAAGTAACTCATTTTTACTTTATTTTAAGCTATATTTTATGAATATTTTAGAAAATGGATGCAGTATAATTGAATATTTTGCTTTAGCAACTTATTTCCCCTCACACCTGGTACAGCATTTTTAGTGTCTATGTTTGTCATCATTGATGTTTATTTGCTTTCAAAGATGTTTTTGGTGATGAAGGGTCTGAGTGTCCAACCAACCTGATGTTCTACAGACAAATTATGGTCAGAGAAGGAAATAACCACATAACTTCTGGGGAATTCATAAGCAAGGAGAATAATAAAAGCTAATTAACAATGCTATGTTATTAGTAATATTTATATTATTAGTAATGTTGGTTTATTAGTAGATAGAGTACCATGAGAATGTCTGAAAAAGCATTTTTGAGGGCTCAAAAGTAAAATACCTTCTGTGTTTATGAGCTAAATACTATAGAATTGATTTGCTGCAGATAGTGAATACTCAGCTTTTCATGGGATTCATTCTCTGCATCCACCCAGGATCTCTCAGCAGGATTTTGTATCACTCTTTTATGGTATCAATATGTATAATTCTGGTCTGGTGTTTGCATGGTTCCTGCCTTGTGTTCTGTTACTGAAATATTCATCTCCATTAATTTTCTTCCTGTTTTATGCTGTTCCATGGTGACTTTTAACTATAACAGCCACAGCCAGACCGAGTTTTCTGCTTTGTTACACTCCAGACTCTCTCAAGCCCAGATAAACTCACATCTTAGCTTCTTAGAATACCTTCTGGGTGGGGAACTGATAGCTGAAGGGACTGATGATGCCTTAAATGACAAAGCACAGCCAGGGCTGTGTCTGTCTTGAGTTCAGTTCTGTGTGTGGATGGTCTCATAACACCTCTGTGTCATTACTTTTATTGGTGATGGTGGAAAAGGAGCAGGAAGGCACAGCATGTGCTGTTTGTGCAGGGAGTGGCAGCTCAGCCTTTCCTCTGCAGTTAAGCTGCAATAACATCTGTGCCTCACTTGGCAGTGGGACTGGATGGTAGGAACCAGTGACTCCAGAGTCCCTGAGTGGCTTCCAGCCAATTCCAGGGTGGATTCCATGCTGGGATCCAAGTGGAGCTGTCACCTGGCTGTACTGGCAGAGAGACTGTTCAGCAAAGCACACTCCTTGCTGCAGTGGAAACACCTGAGGCTGCCACTGCTGCAGTGGCTGGGGCTGGTGTGCACACACAGCACCTGCTGAGAGCACAGCTTGGGGTCACATCCTGACAGCTCTCCCACCTCCCTCCACCCCACCTGGCCTGTGCTTCTCCACCACCAAGTGTGGCATTCAGGCTGGAGGCTGAGGGCAGAGACTTTATTGAAGTAAAGGACTTCCCCTCCTTAAACAAACAAACAAAACAAACCCCAAAGCTCAGTAACCTTTGTCAGGAAGTCCTGGAAACATGGATAGAAGGAGCCACACCAAAAGCCTGTCTGTGTGTTAATCTAGTTGGAATGTGAAGTACTTACTTATCCCATAATTGTTTCCCTGTACTTAGGATTAGTGCAGGACCTCTGCAGCTGGAAAAGGTTTAGGTCAGTTCTGTTGCTCTTAGGACTTAAAGTACAGTAGTAATAATACATATATATGTACTTTTTTTATATGCTTGTATTTTTATAATTCAAGGTATATTACACGTTCATTAGACTCTTCCTGATGTTTCTGCCAAATTCATTCCCTCTCCCTAAATTCTGTAAAGAATAATTTCTTTCAACCTTCAGGTCTAGTGGTTGCTAACAAACTGTCTTCTCAGGTGATTCTGTATTGACAGGAAATACTGTTGTTCTTTCTGTCCATCACTTGTACTTCAGCCAACATGTTGCTAGGTTAAAAAAGAGAACAAACTGTGTTTAATTCCTAAATTCCCAGTGTTTTCCTTGCCATGTAATGCTGTTATTGTAGCTGGAAGAGCTGTGTCAAAAGGATCTGTGTGATGTAAATAATGTGCTTTGTTAGAATGTTCAGGTGCTGAGTTAGAGCAGCCCTGAGAGGACAGGAGCTCTGTCAGGATGTAGGAAAAGCCTCGGGTTTGGAGCTAGGATGTCACCAGTCAAGGCAGAAAAGGCTTCCCAGTGTTCTTCATGACCAACTCCAGGCCAGAGTTTTCCTAATGCAGATCAGGCAGAGACAGATCTGTGCACAGGTATGAGGAAGGGAAAAGGTGGGATACAGTTTAGCCTAAAAACTGATGTGAATGGAATCAGGGAGTGGGAAATGTTTACTTTTGCATGCAAGCTTAGTGGTGCTTTTGGTTTTGGTGCAGTAGATCTAAAGGGCCAGAGCTCTGTGGTGATCATCTTGTGATATTCAGTGGTGATGGAGCAGCTGGAAAATCAGAGATTTTGACCTGCTAATAATAATAAAACTAAATCTAACAAAGTGTGGCTGCTGGAGGAGCAGATTCTCTGTTACAGAAGGATTGTAAAGTCAGGGCTCGGTTTTGTGTGGTCTTCTATGTATTGTGTGTACATGCACAACACACAACTTGGTGAGATATTAGTAGTTGATTCACAGAAATTGATCCTCAGGAAGCTTTGGGGGAAGTTAAGACTGAAAGAGGCTAACTGGTGTTCTGGTGCTCTGGGATCTGAGTCAGTACGGAGAACCTCCCAGTCTGAAAGCCATTGGAACTGTAGTTATGAACCAAAGAAATAGTGGAAAATTCAAAAAGGAAAAACAAAGCTGTCCTTGGCAAAAGCTTGGTTTGTATTTTTTGTCTACCAATTTTCCACTAAGTGGCAAATAACACAAAGTCTAAATAACTAGAGTGCAGAAAAGTCTAATAATGACAAAATACATTGGTCTGTATGAAAAAAATTCTCATGAGATGGATAGTCACATTGCTCTCTCCTTTTATATCGTTAAACAAACAAGTAATATATATTTTAAGGTATTATTTTGTACCTCTGAAGACTTCTGAAATAATGTCTTGTTGCTAACATGCAACTGTTGTTTCTTGGGCATTAACTGTATCTCTGATTCTGTTTCAGATTGTGGCACACTGCCTGCCTGGGCAAGGAAGGAGAAGTGATGGTGTTTGGTGGGAGCAAGGATGACTTGCTGTTCATGGACACAGTGAGTAAACTGGATAATAAATCTTATTGCTAGGATAATTAAAATGGATATAAAATCCCAGAATGGTTTGGGTTGGGAGGGAACTTAAAGCTCAACCAGTTCCACCCCCTGCCGTGGGCAGCAACACCTTCCACCAGTCCAGGTTGCTCCAAGCCCCACCCAGCCTGGCCTGGAACACTCCCAAGGATGGAGCAGCCACAGCTGCTCTGGACACATCAATTACTGTGGTTATAGGTAGGATCTCAATTTAAAAAGAAGTAAAAACCCCAGAGACCTTGGTTCAAATTGGTACCTGAAATTAATCACCACTGAAGAATCCCCATCTGAAATGTTCTTGGCTGATGAAATAAAAAGGAATTTGTTATTCTTTATAAGTAATTATTTAGGTATGATTATTAATGTTATTATCAGCATTAAATCATTCATGTGGTAGTAAGTGTGACATTAGTCTAGAAAATATCACTATTTCTGAGTTCAGCTCTTTGCCATTTTAATGGCTCTGTTTTTGTCTTGCCCAGGGGCACTGCAGTGACCTGTTGATATTTCAGACTCAACCTTATTCCCTCCTCAGGTGAGTTGTGGTTATAGAATCACTGAATCCCACACTGGTTTGGGCTGGAAGGACCTTAAAGCTTATCTCATCCCACCCCCTACCATGGGCAGGGACACCTTCCACCAGCCCAGGTTGCTCCAGATGTTACACAGAGGTTTTAGCCATGTGCTCTTGCACAGGCAGAGAAACACCCAGTTACTCCTCAGTAAATATCTGAACCACGTGTGGTGTGTTGACCAGAGTGTTTACTCAGTGATGGTAACTCCCCTGCACATACACCCACAGCACATCATGCACATCACCACTTTCATTGGGTGTCATTCACATAACTATTTCTTCTCCTTTTTTTGTCCATTTTCCTTCTTCAGGCTGTGTCTTGACTGCATTGGGAAGAACTCAGCTCTCTTGAAGAACCAAATCCCCTGTTTGCCCTCAAAGCTTTTGCAGCAAGTGCTGAAGAAAATCACCTTCTGGGCTGCAGTGACCCACAGGCAGGAGAGAAAAGCTGAAACTGAGAGGCAAAGTCAACTCAACAGCACATGAACAAGGGCAGGGAAACCCTGGGCCACCTCAGGATGTACAGCAAAGTGTTTTGTTAGTGAACTTTGCTACAGGACAGCTGTGTGTTGAGCTGAGTTTCTAAGTGAAATTTGAGAACAAAGAAACCCTTTTTATGGAAGTCTCTCTTGTTTTCTGCAGTAGAGAAAACTGATATAACCTCATTTGTATATATTGTTCACTTCTGCTGTTGTGGTCTTACAGTCCATACCACTTGTTCTTTTGGAAGGGGACACAGGACACAACATGTTTTCAGGTGGATAAAATAGGATTTAAGTCTAAAAGTCTTCCTACAGCCTTACTGCACCAATTAGTTTAACACGGTGTCTTGGGGAGATTCACACTTGTCAGTCTTAAAACAGGTAACAGATTGGAGAACACCAAACCTTGTTTGATTCCACCAGCCTCTGCCATCTGACCATCCAAACCATGGAGCCACACCTGGTGCTCCAAGAAGGAAAACCCATAAGGAAAAAACAACTTGAAAAGGAAGCTGTGACAAGCAGCACTGCCTGATCTCTATAGGAAAGCTTCAGTTCATCATCTGGTTTTACTGTTTCATCCATAAGTCCTTTTGGAAATAAGTTGTATATTGTATTTTGGATGTGTAAAGTTTCTATTTCATTCCTGTTTAAAGAAAAAATGGCTTATTTATTGTTTAAAAAGAGCACATGTAGTACCAGCTATTTTTCTGTTTCAGATACTTAACAGGAGCACAGTCATTAAAATTTTATAGAGAGTTGAATCAAAGCAAATTTGGACTCGTTTTGGGTTTTTTATGATCTGAAAAGCTTTGGGTTTAATGTTCTTACAGTCTGTAAGGCTGGGTTAAATCACAGACTCAATAAGGTTGGAGGAGACCTTTAAGGTCATTGGGGCCAACCATTAACCTGTCACTGCTGCAACCCCTAAACCATATACCCCAGCATCAGATCCAGATGCCTCTTAAACACCTCCAGGGGTGGTGACTACACCACCTCCCTGGGCAGTATTCCAGTGCCTGAACACCCTAACAGGGAAAACATTTCTCCTAACATCTCCTCTTCCTCTCCCCTGTCTCAGCTCAAGGCCATTCCCTATAGTAATTAATTAGGTTAATTGTGAATAGGAGGTTTTGGAGAAAATTTATATCATACAGGGAAGTTTTATGGCTGGGAAGTGTAACAGGCAAAATTTTAGATGCACTAAGCATTTGGTGTTAAGTTTTGTGGTGTTTTTAACCGAGAAAGTGCATCTGTCAGCTAACAGGGTTCTCTCCGTGAGCAGGGGCAGGAGCTAAGGGAACAGCTGGAGCTGTGTTGGGGGAGGTTGAGGTTGGGTATTAGGACAAAGTACTTCCCTCCGAGGGTGTTTGGGCGCTGGATATTCATAGAATCTTAGGATTTTAGGGGTTGGAATGGAGCTTAGAGGTCATCCAGCCACAACCCCCTGCCCTGGGCAGGGACACCTCCCACCAGAACAGGTTGCTCAAGGCTTTAGCCAACCTGGCTGTGAACACTGCCAGGGTTGGGGCAGCCACAGCCTCCCTGGGCAACCTGTGCCAGTGTCTTACCACCCTCACATGGAAAACTTCTGCCTAAGATCTAATCTGAATTTCCTCTCCAATTTGAACCCCATTAGCCCTTGTGCTTTTGCCTCAGTTCCTAGCAGAGAGTCCCTGTCTGACTCCCCTGTAGCCCCGTCAGATACTTAAAGGCTGCTGTGACATCTCCACACAACCTTTAGGCAAAGGCTCTTCCCCCAGAGG
>NW_008679820.1:21078-22165 GCF_000695815.1 Acanthisitta chloris | reverse complement strand
AGTTTAGAAAGCAAGGGGGTCCTTTCTCCGCCTTGGGACTCAACAGGAGAGCTTCTCTAACAAACTTTGAAGCTCCCACTCTGCCCATGACAATAGCTCCCTGAATGGATTAAAGTTTTTTCTCGTGAATCCAGGGTAGCAACTCTGTTGTGCTTTTATCTCATTACACTGGCACTTTTAAACTCAACCGCAGCCAAGTTAAGCACTTACTATCTCATCCCCCACGAGTCCTCTAATCACAAACAGCAAGTCTAGGAGGGCACCTTTCCTAATTATCTTTCTGAGTATGTGTGACAATCTGCAAGAATTCCCAAGACCTGCTTGTTGCAGCAGTATGGTGTTCCCTGTGATGTCTGCAAGCTGAAATCTCCCAAAAGGACAAGGGTGCCAATCTAGACATTTCTCCTAATGAGCTGTAAAATAACTGATTGGTGCTTACACCCTGGCTGGACAATTGGTATTAGACAATGGTACGTCACCTCCTGCGTTTTTCCATTCTGCTAATCCTCACCCAAAGGCTCTCAACCACATCATTACCAACTGTAAGCACTGTGCCATCAAAACTCTCCCTTAAGTCCATCTCACCTGCCATGTCTATCCCTCCTGAACAGCCTGTAGCTCTCCATCCTGGCACTCCAGATAATGGACACATTCTATCAAGTCCCACTGATAGTGGTATTGTAGCTTTGAGAGCAGACCAATTCTTCCATTTCATCCTGTTTGTTTCTCATAATGTGTATAGATATTCCCACTAGACTTGCCATCCTCTGGTCATGCCTACTTACTACTACATTACCTATTGCAATCCTATCAGTATCACTTGCCCCCATTAATTCTAGTTTAAAGATGTCTTGATCAGTTTAAATTCTAGTTTAAAGAAGTCTTGATCAGCTCTGCTGACTTATGTCCAATGACATATTTTCTCCATCAGGACCTATTTTGGGGGCTGTATTTTGTGTTTGAGATTGTAATGAGGCTAAAAATAACATATCTGTAATCTCCCTATTTTGTCATAGTGTGGAATGTGACACAAAAGGAGTTCCAGCAGTGACAGCACCATTATGTGTGGCAGATAGCAACAAGAACA
>NW_008679820.1:16905-20929 GCF_000695815.1 Acanthisitta chloris | reverse complement strand
CTTCTCTTCTCTTCTCTTCTCTTCTCTTCTCTTCTCTTCTCTTCTCTTCTCTTCTCTTCTCTTCTCTTCTCTTCTCTTCTCTTCTCTTCTCTCCTCTCCTCTCCTCTCCTCTCCTCTCCTCTCCTCCGCCTCCCCCCTTTCTTCCACCTGTGAGTTTTCTAGTGCATTTGTCTGAGGCTTCAGTACTACATTAACTGAAAACAAGCAAAAGCTTTTCTAAAGTTGTAGGCAGTAGAGCATGACCATAGCTCAGAAATGGATGGTCTCTGTATCCTTCGTGTTGCTCTGTGGGCAATGATAATTGGGTGTGGCATGTTCCCTGCCTATTAAGAAAGGTCAGAAGACCATAATGAACTGAAGCACACATAGAAGCTTTTGCCATCTGCAGAGCTTTCAGACCTTTGCTAAATTTATGGAGATTGGCCAAAGACTAGGGAAGACAGAATACCAACTGAAAACATTCATCTGTGCATGGATGAGAAGGGAAGTATGCTATAAGTAATGATGATGAGAAAGCAGTCAGTGAAAAACACAGAGCAGTCAAGAAAACTCATGAAATACAAGCAGGGGTACCTAATGATTCTCTGGGTAAAAATGAGTCAGTAAGAGATAAGAGTGGTCTTGTGGAAAAGAGACAAGATCATCTGTAGTACAAATTTGTATTGAACAAAAAAATCTTCAAAACCAGAATGTTGTTACCCTGCTATAAAACTTTAAAACTCTCTGAGTTGCTTCTTCCTCTGTTCCAGTATTTTGTCAAGACTGATGAATCATGGTGTACTTACTCCAGCTAAAATAAATTTTGCATTTAAGAACTTGAGTTCTTTCACATTTTTTCTGCCTGGATTTTAAATGGGAAGATATATACGTACTGAGATTAATGTGCAACCAAACTCAAGTATTCATAGCTGAATATTTGTCACTTTAAAAAAAAATGTAAATAACTGAAAAGGAAAATGTACATTTGTAGCCTTTCAGGATAATGCTTTTGACTCTGCTTTTTATTACAAATATGTGCGATATAGCTGCATGGTAGCAAAATTATATAGGCCATAGAGTGCTGAACTGTGAATTTTTTCCTTGATGCAAATGTAAGATAATAGAAGGTGAAAAGTGGTTGTTGTTAGTGCCTGAATAAGTGAAAACAATGAATTTGGAAAGAAAAAAAACAGCAGCAACTTAAGAACTCAGAGTAATGTAAACCACTTCTTTTGTATTTTGACTGAAAAGGGGAAAAATGAAGTAAACAATGGCAGAGGTTAGCCACACAATGAAGAATATATTTGGCTTGACTGTCATCTACACTGTTTCTGAATTAAAAAAAAGAGTCACTTAATCAAGTGTAAAAGTGCCGTTTAATATACTCCCTTTGAGAATCCACTTACAGTGCCCATGCTAGGTGCAGGAACTAACATGAAAACTAGGACTAATGAGAAAGTTGTTTTGGGAGCTAGGGCTAAGTCTTTTATGGTGTCTCTCACCATAGCGTTTCTTTTCTGATTGCTTGTAGGATAACACCAAAGCTCGTCACCTTATCTCCAGAAAAATTAAATAGAGATATTAATGGGCTGCCAACCTTGGAAATTTGAGAATGGAATGGAAGAGATTTCAGTATGAAGGAACCTATAATGAACCAACTCCCTGAGCAATTCAGGGCTTACCTGAAGTTCAAGCCCATTATAATCTTAGCAGTAGAGGAGATGCTTGTAGGATAACACCAAAGCTCGTCACCTTATCTCCAGAAAAATTAAATAGAGATATTAATGGGCTGCCAACCTTGGAAATTTGAGAATGGAATGGAAGAGATTTCAGTATGAAGGAACCTATAATGAACCAACTCCCTGAGCAATTCAGGGCTTACCTGAAGTTCAAGCCCATTATAATCTTAGCAGTAGAGGAGAGCATGGTGCTGGGTCAGAGGTGTCCTGCATGGTGCTGGGTCAGAGGTGTCCTGCAGGATGCAGAAACAGGCATGCACAGGTTCTTCTGGCAGGTCCATAACTGCTGGCTACATGGGTGCTGCAAGGACCCAGAACCCAGCAATGTACTGCCAGAAAACTGAAAACATGCTAGTTCTGACTTTTCCTATACTGTTGTATTTGCCATTTTCAAGGATTATGCTGAGCTAAACTGAGGGATATTAGTGCATCACTGTGCTGCTACAATAGTGCACTGCTAGACCCAGTCATTGTATCATGGCTCCTCTGAGCAGGAAATCAACTGTAAAACATGATGCTTGGTGCATCATTGCAGCGAGTCAGGTGTGCTGGCAGATGTAGAAAAACCTGCTTTCCTCCCTGTGCAAGAAATGGAGGTTGATATCAAAGCAATAAAGAAGGCAGTTCTAAACTCAGAAGTTTATCAGAAATAAAAAGAGATTACAGGGAAAGGGCCTGATTTTTAGGGTGACAGGGCTTTAGCACATCCTCCCACACACATATTCCCAAGGCAGATCTGCCTCACTTGTGCTATTCTGCACAGCAGGAAATTATCTAGAACTAATTCCACTGTGAATGTTGTCAGAGCAGATATTTTCCTTGTGACATCTAATATCCCAGCATATCTGTTAATCATGCAGGCAGCATGAGTTATTTCTGAATTGAGAGGCAATACAAGGTAACTGTCTTATTACCACAGATTAGTTTTCACCAGCTGCATGTGTTATTTAAAGCTAGGTTGTATGTAAAATCTGGGCATGAAAGGGTACGACAAATAAAACTCGAATATATGTCAGACCTTTAAATAAAATAAATTCTGCTGAGCTGAAATGTGCACATACAAATTAGTCATTTGGTATTTAACTAACATAGTAATCAATTTAAAGACTCCAGACATTTGAGTTTTTATTTATCCATTTATTTCCTACTGCCCATCTGGTGTGCTTGCCAGAAAGGGTAATGTTCTACAAGACAAATGAGAAAAGCAAAAAAGCAAATCCCCAAAAAGCCAGAGTCATTCTATAAGATCTCTCCTTCAGAACCCCTTATGTGGATTTGGCTACTTTTAAAATATGATAGGGATAAAAATGAGCTTTAAAATTTATTAGTTAGGAAATACTTATTCAAGTAAAGTACACATGGTGTTCTTATCTGTTTGTCATAACATATCAGCTTCGTCTAGTGATGTTTATAGATATAACTGTAACTAATTTGGAGACTGATTTCTTCATACTAGGTGTCCGTATTCTTATTCCAGGCAACAGAATTAAAGATAGAAAACATTTTTCAGGATTCTGTTCCTCTAAAATTAGTTATGGAAAACTCAAAATTAGTAAGCAGGGTGTATTTCAGTGACCCTAACTGCAACTACACCCACTTGTAGTTGGGTTCCATGTTTTCAAAGGAATATATTCAAAATTTGTTTCAAATGGAAAGAAACCGCAAGTTGGAGATTTTTTGACAATCTTTGTTTGTCTGTGAAAAACAGAGGAATTTAATAAAAAAAGTCAGCTTGTGTGAATTAGACTTTATTGTAGTCCTTGCAGTTTTAGAACAGTGCAGAAAATACTGCCAAGAAGAAACATGTATCTCTACTTTATACCAGAAATATGAAGTTGTTGTAAAGCTTTTTCACTATTATTTTACTCCTTCATTCATCAGAAAGTTTGTTATCTGAATCTGTCTCTTCTTTATATACATAAATTGAAAAATACTTTTAAAAAATATTGTAGGCCTTAATTGTTACTTTTAAAAATTTTCTAATTGCTAAAGGTAAATAACCTCACTTTCCAAATTCCCTTTATCTAATGTCATACAGGCCCTCTCTGTTGTAATTTTATGCAATACAGTGCATCTTGTTTAGAGTGTCATTCATGGCTTTAGAGCTGAAGAATAGAATAATTGTGGACAGGATGAAGGAACAAGACAAACCAGAATATAAGGAGGCTTTAACAACTTGCATACTATGGTACAAGCTTGATGACTCTAAGTATTAATGACAAGTAGGCAAAATTCTACTCCTCCACAGCCCTGCTTGCCAGTAGAAGTCATGGGTAGCCAGTAACCACTACATCTTTTCAAATGGA
>NW_008679820.1:16395-16879 GCF_000695815.1 Acanthisitta chloris | reverse complement strand
GAACACCAAAGAGCATAGTTTAAAGCCCAAGTACCAATCACATGCTCTGAATAATCTCAATAGCTGCTTGCTTAAGTCCAGAGGCTTATGGCATCTGGTTACCTCCATGGTAAAATGTGTTTAGATAAGGCTAAACAATGAAGTAAATAAAAATATCTGACATCCATTATTGCAAGAATTTAAGGATTTGTGCTTGGAAAAATCTGAAATTATTCTTTTAAAGAGAGAAACAGTGATTAAATTCAACAGGGCAAACTCCTGCTGTGAGGTTATGTTTTATATTATGTGATTTTCATCTATGATAGCCCTGGGACTTTGTTTCTTCAACTGTCTCACACTGTCTGGAATTTCAGATCCTATCATCTGTGCAGCAATAATATATTTTTATGCAGGAAACACCCACTTAGTACTGTTAAATCAGGAGGTGAGCCAGCTTTTAAATCCAGCTTCTTTGAAAACCTTTTGTATAAAGGGCACTCTTTGA
>NW_008679820.1:14513-16341 GCF_000695815.1 Acanthisitta chloris | reverse complement strand
ACACATTCAAGCAGATCACTTTCCAACTCTGCTAGAGACTGCAGCAAAATCAGCAGTTCTGTATATTATGGTGTGTAAAGTATTTTATTTTTAGCAACACAAAATACAATTCTAACTTCAGCAGAAATGCTGGATATTAACTGTACGTCTTTTTGATTAAAGCTATGTAAAGTTTACTGGCATAGCACCATCACAAAGTAATCAGAATATAAATCATTCCTCTTTGTGAAGGGTAGGAAAAAACCAGACTACTCTATGACCTTGATTATACTGTTGTTCACTGGAAATCATGTTATGGGTAAAATCTGACATATGGTATGATAATCATTACTGTTCTGGTGCCGTGACACAGGCAATAAATGTAAAATACTCCTACTCCACAAAGCTTTAAGGACTTATATAAAAAAGAAAAAAAGCTGATCACATACTTGCAGAATATGCAAGTCTCATGACTTGGAGTTGATGCTTTTACCTACCATGACAGTCAAAATTAACACTTCTGTTGGATTTGGTGGGCAAGTGTATCTGGCTGAAGGAAATAATAAAAAGTAAGGGTGATACTGGATCAGATTGATATTCACTTTAAGCCCCAGAAGCCACATCTACTTATGCTGTGTTCTAGCTGTTATGGGGAAGATGACTCATTTATGCATGCTAAAATGACCATAGAGTCTATGAATACTTTAGGGTTTTAATTTTGTAAGTGTGCATTCTGGTTTGTCATTTTTCTTACTCCCTCCATGCCACTCCGCTGTTCTGTCAGCCGCAGGGAAGTTGAACAATGCAACTATTTACCGTTGAACAGCTTTTCCTGAAACTGTCGCACTCATAACAGCTTACTGGTCCACTTGAAGATTTTCTTACAAGTTAGCTAAGAATAAAGTAACTATTTCTTTTTTTATCCTTCCCTTGTCCCTTTTTAAGTGAATGTCCATGTGCTATTAATAGGTAATGGCTTTATTTTCTTTGCTTTAAATCTCAACCAGCTACAGCTGCTCATTAAGATCAGGAGAGAAGAAAATAATTCCACTGGCTTTCACAAAGTTAAACAGATCTTTTTGAATCTAAGTGCCTACATCACGTGAAAACCAATACTGCTACATATGATCAAATTCCCTGTCGGTGAACTATATAAAGAGCGATGCAGGTGGGATTGACAAGATGTTCTCTGCTTTCACATTTCTTTGCATTTTGATTAGCTGGCAGCATATAACTGGTCTGAATAGAAAACACTGTGCTCTCCTACTACTCATATTTGAAAGCCAGCTGAAAAATAAGGTCTGGAGAGTTGCCAATATTCCCCTCAGTCCACAGACTGGTTAGATATGGCTAAACATAGGAGTAAGTGCTTTAATGGCTCTCTTTAAATGGCATGAATGAGCATAATTATTGCTTTCAAATTTATATGCAGCCATATAGCATACAGCTTACGCATGTAACACATAGACACCCATGGTATCTGAGAAGTAAGAGACATATTCCAGCTACCTTGTTATTATATACTCAAATAGTGAACAGTGAAAAAGGAATATAAGAAAGAGCACACATGGAAAAATAATTCCCCCATGATATTTTATTGCAGCAGAGGTTTAAGGATTTTGTAAACTGGATATTGCATTCAGATTATTGTATTGGAGAAGCTTCAGATGGATCTGTTCTTAATGAATTTGGCTTATGTAATTTTGAAGATATTTCATGCTTTTGGGCTCTGTGCAGAGACTATCTGAATTTATTTCAGTGTGATGTAAAAAAGTTCTGCACTGAGGCACTATATGAAATAAATTTCCTCCTTGTAACAGGTAAGAAATTAGACCATGAAGCAAAGTAA
>NW_008679820.1:13240-14470 GCF_000695815.1 Acanthisitta chloris | reverse complement strand
AGGGAAACTCAGGGGAAAAAAAGTGGCCTTCAGGAGGTGGAAGGAAGGAAAAATGGACTGGGAGAAATACAGAGAAACTGTAAGAAAAGCTAGAGACACAGTCAGGAAAGACAAGGCACAGTTGGAATTAAGGCTACCCAGGCACAATAAGGATAACAAGAATGGCTTCTACAAGCATGCCACATGTAAAAGGAAGGCAAGGGGTAATGTAGGCCCTCTCCAGAAGGAAACAGGAGGACTGGATACCCTGGATATAGAAAGGTCTGAGGTTCTTAATGATTTCTTTTCCTCAGCCTTCAACTCCACATGCTCTAGCCATTCAGACCAGACCAAGAAGGGTAAAGGTGGAGACTGGGAGAATGAAACTCCTAAACCCACTGTAGAAGAGGATCAGGTTCAAGACCATGTCACGAATCTGAATGTGTCCATGGGTCCTGATGAGATTCATCCTCGGGTCCTGAGGGAACTGGCCGATGTAGTTTCTAATCCACTACCTATAATTTTTGAGAAATTGTGACAGTCCGGTGAAGTCCCTGATGATTGGAAAAGTGGAAATATAACGCCCATGTTTAAAAAGGGGAACACAGAAGAACCAGGGAACTGTCAACTAGTCAGTCTCACCTCTGTGCCTGGCAAGGTCATGGAGCAAATTCTCCTGGAAGCTATGCTTAGGCACACGAAAAGGAAAGAGGTAATTGGTAATAACCAACATGGCTTTACCAGGGCCAAGTCATGCCTGATGAATATGGAGGCCTTCTATGCTGGAGCCACTGAATTTGTTAATAGGGGCAGAGCAACTGATAAATCTACCTGGACTTATGCAAA
The DNA here is from genome assembly GCF_000695815.1 of Acanthisitta chloris. Lineage (NCBI taxonomy): Eukaryota > Metazoa > Chordata > Aves > Passeriformes > Acanthisittidae > Acanthisitta > Acanthisitta chloris. Next base: position 13,645 of record NW_008679820.1, on the reverse strand, counting down.
GTGTTTGGCACTGCCCCACATGACATCCTTGCCTCTAAATTGGAGACACATGGATTTCATGGGTAGAACACTCTGTGGATAAAGAAATGGCTGGGCAGTTGCATGACAAGAGTTATCAGTGGCTCATTGTCCACATGGAGGCCAGTGACGAGTGTTGTCCCTCTGGAATCAGTGCTGGGGCGCATACTGGTCAACATCTTTGTCAGCTACATGGACAGTAGGATTGAGTGCAGCCTCAGCAAGTTCACTGATGACACCAAGCTGCGTGGAGCAGTCAACATACTGGAGGGAAGGGATGTGCCATCCATAAGGACCTCGATAGGCTTGAGAGGTGTGACAGTCGAAACCCTATGAAGTGCAAGGTCCTACCTCTGTGCTGTGGCGATCCCAGGCACACCTACAGGT
>NW_008679820.1:0-13113 GCF_000695815.1 Acanthisitta chloris | reverse complement strand
CCACGCCGACAGGTTGGGTGGGGAAGTAATTGAAACCAGCAGTGAGGAGAAAGACTTGGGAGTGACAGTGGATGAGAAGCTCACCATGAACCAGCAGTGTGTGCTAGCAGCCCAGAAAGCCAATTGGATCCTGGGCTGCATCCAAAGGAGTGGGGACAGCAAGTTGAACAAGGTGATTCTCCCCCTCTACTTTGCTATTCTCATATCTCACCTGGAATACTGCATGCAGTTTTGGTGCTCTCAACATAAGAAGGACATGGAACTCTTGCAGTAAGACCAGAGGAGGGACACAAAGCTGATAAGAGGACTGGAGCATCTCCCCTATGCAGACAGGCTAAGGATGCTGGGACTGTTCAGCCTGGAGAAGGATGGAGACCTCATAGCAACTTTTCAATATATGAAGGTGCTACAAAGGAGCCAGAGAAGGACTCTTTGTTAGGAACTACAATGATAGGACAAGGTGTAATGGATTCAAATTGAAGGAGGGAAAATTTTTTATTGTGAGGGTGGTGAGACACTTGAACAGGTTGCCCAAGGACGAGGTGGCTGCCCCAACTCTGGCAGTGTTCAAAGCCAGGTTGGATGAGGCCTTGAGCAACCTGGTCTAGTGATGAGGTGTCCCTGCCCATTTCAAAGGGGATTGTGACTCGACAATCTTTAAAGTGCATTTCAACCCCCAAAAATTCTATGATTCTATTGACACTTGCTCTGAATGTAACAGCAATATCATATGGATCCCTATACTTAAAATACTTTTCTAAGTATCAGGAGCATTTTAAATGCTGTAACACCTGAAAGTATCAAAGTTAATAGGAATTTCATATAGTAAATTGGTAGTACCAAATTAATCCCTCGTGTCCCTTGCGAACCAGTGAAGTAATATCAGGGAGGAATTTGGTCCATGACTTTAAAAACACAACCTAGCACAAATTAATTTTGCACCAAATGTTTATAAACCACGTTAGATGAGCTACACAGTCAAGGCTAATCTTACTATAGTGGCATGTTAAAATTAGAGCTACATTTCAGAAGAATTTAACTCTTCTTCTATGTGCCTTATTTAGGTGCTCAGTATCTTCATTTTCTGCCCTACAGAAGTGCAGTCAAAGTGAAAAACAAAACCACTTACATCTGTCACTTCAATTTAGTCTTGATTTTGTAGTGTAATTTTGATCATGATCAGAAAGAAACATAATCAATAATAAAAAGTCAGATTCTGCCTTCCATATACTTCTGCCTTCTCAGCCACTCCCCTTCTCTCCAAGCTCTGTACTAAAACAGAGAGAGCAAACAGTTAATTTTAAGAAAAATAAAAATTAAAAAATCTCAAGTTTGGAGAAAAGTTATAAATCAGCTAAGAAAAACTTATAGCTTAATACATTTATAAATTTGGAAATGAAAGGAAAACACTAAGGACGTAAAAGAGAATTGATCTTTTTTTGAGTTAAAATGATGGTGGGATCATTAATGAAGGAGGAAAATGTAACTTGGTAATAGAAATGCCCCATGGCAACACTTTCAATTCCACATTGTTAGGGCAGCATTAAGGTAGAATGGAATATAGCCAATGCAAAGAACATATCGCATATTTGCTTTTGATATTAAATTCATTCACTGTCTTGTTGTTTCTCTCTGGCATGCTGAATTGCTTCTTTGAAGGTCATCCGCTACTGAATGAATGTGAGAAAAAATTACTGAGAAAGAACACAGAACGAAGAACTGGGATATGGTAAACTGAAAGATAATCAAAGGACAAGGAGAAAGGTCTAAAAAAAAGTTGATTTTTCTTATTTGCAGGGAGTATGTCAAAATGTTGTTTTTCAAAATATGTTTGGTGAAAATCTATATGGTTTCCCTACTGGTAAATCATGCCTGACAAATTTGGTGACCTTCTATGATGGGGTTAGAGAGGTGGTGAATGAGGGAAGAGCAACTGATATGATCTACCTGGACTTGTGCAAAGCATTTGACACTGACCCACATAACATCCTTCTCTCTGTACTGGAGACACATATATTTTATAGATAAAGAATTGGCTGGATGGTTGCACCCAAAGAAGTGTGGCCAATGGCTCAATCTCAAAGAGCAGGACAGGGAAGGGTCAGTATTGAAACCAGTCCTGGTTGACATCCTTGTCAGTGACAGGGAGAGTGGGACTGAGTGTACCCTCAGTAAGTTTGCTGACAACATCAAGCTGCATGGTGTGGGAAGGGACACCATCCAGAAAAAACTTGATGGGCTTGAGATGTGGGCCTCTGTGAGTCTCATGAAATTCAACAAGGCCAGGTGTAAGGTCCTGTACATGGTTTGGGGCAATTCAAAGCACAAGTACATGCTCACTGGAGAATGGACTGAGGGCAGCCCTGGGGAGAAGGGCTTGCAGGTGTTAGCGGATAAAAAACTTCACATGAACTGGCAGTTTGCACTTGTAAGCCAGAAAACCAACCACTTCCTGGGCTGCATCAAAAGCAGTGTGGTCCACAGGTCATAGTTCAAAAAGTACTTACTGCATGAAAAATAGGAAGAGGTTCAAAAATGCAACTGGAAGTATAAAATACAGCTATAAACTTCTATATGTTGATCCTTCACCAGCTCTTCGAAAGATGGTGATCTTCAGCATGCTCATGTTGGATGTCTAATGACATGAGATTCTGAGTGCTTTTTATTTCTTTGATGAAAATGTGCTATAAATTTATCACAGAATGGTAATTAGAAGGTTCCTTAGCACTTTGTGCAGAGAGCAAGGAAGGCCTCTCTGTGGCATGTTAGGTCCCCATTTTAAAGCAAGAGGAGGAAGCTGGAGTGTGACTGCAAAAAGCATATTCTGTCTATTCACAGACGTCTGACATTTTCCCTGGGGATTAGAGTCATTATTAACTTAATGTATGTGGATCTGCTGCAGCACATACTGATGCTCTTCCCTGGAGTAAATTTTCAGAGGAAGCCAGAGTTATTATAAAGGAGTAGTAGATTTCAACCAGACTGTAGGCTGATAGGAGATAGTTACATGGAAAGGTCAATCTAAAGCTTAGTAGTGGTCAAAACATCAGTCTGAATGTTGCAGATTATAAAGAAATGGGTAGTGGAAGATATTATGCTGCTGAATGCGCACCGATATCCTGAATACTGATTGTAGCTTAGTTTCACACATATTAAAGACACTATTAGAATTAGACAGTTTCAGAGGGAGAAAAGGCATACAGCTGTGCGAGCAAGTAACTGAGCAGAGGAGCTAGTGCTAAGGACGGAGCATCTACACTATACATAGCTTGGGAGTTTTTCTTAACAATCAGACATTTCTCCTATGCAGGAGTTCAAAGTTTTCTGCTTGGTCTGGTTGCTTTTCATCTGGAAAAAAAATCTAGCTCTTATGCATCAAAACAGTTCAGTGTGGAGTGAGCCATACAAATGGATTTGCTTCAAATCTGCCTTTACCGCTGAAATCAAAATGCTGTGAATGCAGTGGAAGTTGATCAAGGGTATCATGTAGCTTCCTCAGAGGGAACAATGAAACTAAGCATGCAGGAGGAGAACCTGAGAGACTCTTAAACTCATGTAATGCATAAACATATTTCTGAGAGAGATATGGTTCGATGACCATTGGTATGAGTGTCCTTGTCTGGTAAGACACGGGAGGGCTTGATCAATCCCCCCAGTGTGAACTAAAACACAAACAAGGTCAAATACCATTGGTGAATGAGACTTTAGTATGGTACATTGTCTGTATGGAGGCCAGTGACAAGTGGTGTCCCTCAGGGGTCAGTTCTGGAACTGATACTGTTCAACTTCTTTGTCGGTGACATGGACAGTGGGATTGAGTGTCTGTACCCTCAGCAAGTTTGCTGACTACTGTGTGGTATAGTTGACATGTTGGAGGGAAGAGACACCATACATAGGAGCCTTGACAGGCCCGAGAGGTGGGCCAATGCAAACCTCATGAAGTTTCACAATATGAAATGCAAGGTCCCACATCTGGGCCATGGCAATCCCAGGCACACCTACAGGTAGACTGGGGAAGTAATTGCAATCAGCAGTGAGGAGAAAGACTTGGAAGTGACAGTGGATGAGAAGCTCACCATGAGCCAGCAGTGTGCACTAGTAGCCCAGGATGCCAATGGAATCCTGGGCTGCATCCAAAGGAGTGTGGCCAGCAGGTTGAAAGAGGTGATTCTTCCCCTCTACTCTGCTCTTGTGAGACCCCACCTGGAATACTACGTGCAATTCCAGTGTCTGCAACATAGGAAGGACTTGGAACTGTTGGAGCAAGTCCAGAGGAGGGTCATAAAGTTGATAAGAGGACTGGAGCATCTCTCCTATGAAGACAGGCTGAGGAAGTTGGGGCTGTTGAGCCTGGAGGGGTGAAGACTGCATGGAGAACTCATAGCAACTTTTCAGTATCTGAAGGGGACCTACAAGGGAGCCAGAGAGGAACATTTCATTAGGAACTGCAATGATAAGGCAAGGGATAGTGTGTTCAAATTGAACGAGGGGAAGTCTAGGTTAGATATTAGAAAAAGGTTTTCTACTGTGAGGGTGGTGAGACATTTGAACAGCTTGCCCAGGGATGTGGTTGCTGCCCTGACCCTGTCGGTGTTCAATGCCAGGCTGGACGAGGCCTTGAGCATTCTGGTGTAGTGGAGAGGTGTCCCTGTCCATGGCAGGGGATTGGGACTAGATGTTCTTAAGGTCCATTCCAACCCTTAAATTATATGATTTTTGGTCACAGAAGGGGAACAGAAGGTGAAATAGGAGAATTAGAAACAGGAAAGGGGAAATCAAGCAAGATTTGAGATGCCAAAGCAGACAGAGTCACCACCATGGACCCAGCAGTGTTCTGATGATCCATAGTTGTCTTTTCTTAGGTGGTGGGTGCATGCACACACACACCCTCAACACCGGTCCTCTTTTATAGTACTCTGCCAGGGCATTGATTGGTCAGGTCCCCTTGAATTGCTGGGTCAGCACATAGGGATTCCCAGTGCAAGCACCTCATAAGTGTCTTGAGAAAGTTGTGATTCAGGTGTGGCCAGAGATTTATGGCAGACTGTGGAGTCTCATAATCTTGGCAGCTGGAGAAGATTTTGGTCACTATCTCAACAGCTGAAGAATTTTGGTGGAACCTTGATGGGTAAGGGCACCTCCTTATCTTGACATCTAAAGGTTTTCTTGGCTGGAGACATCCTGTGGCTCAGCAATCTTTGAGGCGAGCAACCACGCCTTTGTCATACAACAAGCCAGGCAATGTTGAAACAAACATTTCATAAAGGTCCCTTACAACAAGCCAGTAGATTCTTGTCATTGTAAGTTGTTTTGAACAGGTGTTAACAAACACAATTTTTACTATACACCATTAGTTTGTTCTTTAGACCTGTCCTTCAGGTGTAATTAAATATTAACAATGTACTTGTATTTAACTCATGATTCCTTCTTTTTGCCAGAAAGAAGTATTTCAACTGTTAGCAGTGTAAGGGAAAAATAGGAATTGATGAGGTAATCAATAATGTTCTATAGTCATTTAACATCAACTGCAGTGGCAACCAGAGTTTTATCTGATGCAAAGCTAGCACAGTATGTTAAATATAAAAAGCTCTGAGCAATGTAATATCTTGGGAAAAGGTGATAATACAAAACCTGAAGTTAGTGTAGAAACACTCTTCTTTGTTTTATCTCAAGAGGCCCTATGCCATTATAAATTTGCCTACTCAGACATTTGAATTGAATTTCACTATGTAATGGCATCAACACATTTCAATGAACCACATGAATTTTGTGAGAAACCTTGAGGTAGCTTGCAAAGAACCATGGGCATGAAAACAGGGAAACAATGACAGTGCAAAGGAAAATGCTGAAAATGCATACTTCAAAAAAAACCCCGAAGTTACAACCAAGCATTCTTCTATACTATTCTGTAGACATAACTCAAAATTTGATTATAGCAACCAGTATTACCAATATGCATAACAAATTTGGATTGCTTTCCTTAACAGCCTCTGCTTCATGTGATAAACTGCAAGACTGCAGTTAAAGTGATTTACAATCATCAGAACAATCCCCAAGAACAGTACAAATAAATTTATTTCCAGAATTATCTGTTAATAATCTTTCCTTTACTAGAAGAAAAAAAGAAACTCAGTGTTATTTTTTTTGAAATAGATTCACAAAATTCAAAAATCGGTTTTAAAACCCTAGCTGAATCACAACTCTTCTATTTATTCTGGCACTTATTGGATCAACCTGTAAAGGATGTGTGAAATATGAGAAGTGATGAAAAGTGGAATGTTCTTGTTCTACCAATTTTTTTTCCTAATTTGTCACATGAACAATTTTTGGCATATAAAATACTGAGAAGAAATTGTTGCTGCCATAGTCAAGGGGTGTGATACTCCCCTTCTACTGTGTGTGGATGAGAACCCACCTGGAGTGCTGTATCCAGCTCTGGGGTCCTCATCACAAGAAAGACATGAACCTGTTGGAGCCAGTCTAGAGGAGGGCCATGAAAATGATCAGAGAGTTGAAATGCCTCTTCTATGAGAAAAGACCAAGAGAGTTATTTAGACCTCAGAAGGTTCCAGGAACACCTTATTGCTGCATCTCAGTACTTAAAGGGGGCTAAAAAGAAAGATGGGAACAGACTTTTAGACAGGGCTTGAAGAAATAGAATAAGGGGCAATTGTTTTAAGTTAAAAAAGGGTAGACTTAGACTAAATCAAAGGAAGAACTTTTTATGATGAGGGTGGTGAAACACTGGAACAGGTTTTTCAGAGAGGTACTAGGTGCCCCCTCCCTGGAGCCATTCAAGGTCAGGTTGAATGGGGCTCTGAACAACATGGTCAGATTGAAAATGTCCCTAATCATTGCAGAGGGGTTGGACTAGACAACCTTTGGAGTTCCCTTCCAAGCCAAACTATTCTATGACAACTTGATTAAAAGAAAAAATCAGAGTGCTCCATTTTTTACATTTTTTTTCCATAGATGGCATTTTTTGACTGTTGTGTTACTTAGAATTTTGTCCACAGAGAAGGTACAGGACCTGAGAATTTATGGATTGCTGTACTAGATCAGGTCCAAGTAATCTAGTTTTGATATTTATAGTGAGATAAAAGAAGTAAATGGTAAACAACTTTCAAACATTAAATTCTTTCAGAAGCGTTATTGTTCGGTGTTAAGAGGCAGTTCTCTTGCACTGTAATGACATGTATTCCTACAGTTGAAGGATCAAAGATCTAACCACTTACCTGCTGTCAAACGTGTTTGCTGAGTATAGCCAACATGCAAGTTTCTTACCCTTTTTTTCTTAATAACAATACTGAAGTACTCTGGTGGTTTGACCCTGACACCAGGTCCCATGAAAACCACTCTATCATTCTCCCTCCTTGGCTTGGAAGGGAAGAAAAAATATAATGTAAGGAACAGGATGCTCCAGTCCCTTCCATGTGGTGCAGTCCTTCAGGAACAGACTGCTCTGGTCTGGGTGCCCCTGCAGGATCACAAGTCCTGTCAGCCAATGTGCTCCAGCATGGGCTTCTCTCACCTGGGTACACAAGTCCTATCTGAATCTTGTTCCAGCATGGGCTTTGCACGGGGTTACAACCTCCTTTGGGCATTCACCTTGTCTTGTGTGGGGTCCTCCATAGGCTGCAGGTTGATATCTGCTCCACTGTTGACCTCCATGGACTGCAGGGGGACAGCCTGCCTCATCATGGTCTGCACCATAGGCTTCAGGGAAATGTCTTCGCCAGTTCTCAGAGCACCTACTCCCCCTGTTTCATCCACTTTGGTGTTTGTAGGGCTGTTTCTCTCACATAATCTCACTTCTTACTCTGTTTTACTATCCCACAGATTTCACCCCCACACCACTCCCCACCACTATTAACTATGTTATCTGAGAGGTGCTACCACCACTGCTGATGGGCTTGGCCTTGGCCAGTGGTAGGTTTGTCTTGGAAGCACCTGGACTGGCTCTGTGTGACATGAGGGAAGCTTCTGACAACTTCTCACAAAAGCCAACCCTGTAACCTCTCTGCTACTGAAACTTTGTCATGCAAATCCAGTATATTCCATACCTAGACTCTGTGAATCACAAAGATTTATCATTAAAATCCACATTCATCACACAATCCTCACAAACTTCATCCACACCAACAAAAAGAGAGTTTCCCACACTGAAATCAAAATTACATTTTCACAACATTGATTAAAAGCGAACGATTTACACACAATCCACTCCTTATCCCTTCACAATTGCAACAACCAAAATTCCCCACCATCATTTTCCTCTCTGACATTGTTCAGTTCATGTGTAATGCCCCAGTCCTCTCGGTGTGTTGAGGCGAATGTAATTTTGAATTACTATGTGCGTTGGAGGAAAAAACCTCAGTTCTCAGGAGGTTCAAGAGGAAATAACTTTTACTTATGAATTTTGAGTCACCCATGTGGAAGAAGACCCTTCGCAAAAGGAAAATTAGTAAACTTCACAGCATTCAAGCACAGTGCAAACTTTAACTCAGCATACTGTAAGAGAACAAAGCTCTTAGGGAGGCGCTGACCATGGCACTTAGCGAGTCATTAAAGGGATACTGCTCAGTGAGGTTTGTAACTTAATATAGTGCAAAGGAGAATAGAGGAGAGAAAAAGGCAAAAGTAGAGAGAAAAAGAGACAAATAGATGAGAAAGAGAGGTAGATAGTCACCACCTGTTGGTTCAGCATGGTCTCATCAGCTACAAACCTGGGGCAGTGGAGTGCACCCCATGACATACGTCTAGCTGTGCTTTTATTCGTTCCCTTTACCCAGGCCCTGTCCCAGTGTGAGGTCACACTTGCACCTGTGCTTCAGGCAGAGCCAAGGTGCTTCAGTAACCATCTCAGGGGCTTGCAGCAAGGTCACCACCAGTATTTCAGGGCTTACATCAGAGCCATGCGGTTGACTGAGGTCATTATAGTGCATGCAGGAGGTTATCTGCTAATGCTCAAGGGAGCAGAGCTCAACCTGTTCCCTCTACCATTTTCCCAACTGGTTTTTTTGTGTCAGACAACTTTTCCTCCAGTCCCTGACATCATGTTTTGCCCTTTACCTTTCCCAATTACCATACTTATCTCAAATTCCTCAAGCCCCATGTTGGGTGCCAAAACCTACTGTGGCATGTTGACCCTGGCTAGACACAGAGTGCCCACCAAAGCTGCTTTATCACTCTCACCTAATTATCAAATGTTTTCCTACTTAACTTTGCTTGCATTTTTGAAACCTAAACTTTGTAGCCCTTAATAGCCCATAAGATCTGAAAAGCAGCAGTTATCTTGTTAGGGTTTCTTGAGTAGCAACAAATTTATCTTTGCAAGAGCAACCAGAAGTCTATGGAGCTTGTAAGAAAAGATAGAGGATAAAATTAGGCAGGTTGTCAGAGTAATGAACACTGAGTAAAGTAAAAATGGTTAATTATATCTGGGATGCTATCAGAGCTTTTGATATTACTCAGATTGCAGTGAGCACTGAGACCTCACCCATGACAAAAGTAACATTTCACCAATGTACTTCAAGTTGGAATCTTATCATCTGGTACAGAACCTAGAGTATAAATGAGAGTCTTGGTATTGATGCAGTGATCAATGGAATGGACTGGACCCTGTGGCCAAAATCGGCTTCTAGTATGACAATTTTTGACTGAAGCTAAAGTGAGGCTGAACAATAGGATTTTGTTACCTTAGTTCATGTTTAGGAGGTTTGAAATTTCCTAGTGCCTTGAGCTGGGATCCAAACCCATAGCACAGGGAAGTTAATGTATCATAATACACTAGGCAGGGAAATAGACATTCTCTAGAGCATACTTTTACATTTCCATGACAAGGTAACTTGGTAAAGGCTAAAGCAGACAAGCTCACAGCAGTGATGGGAACCAAACATTATTTTTCAATAAGGTGTGTTAGGCACAGTGGGAAGCAACATTTGAGATGACCTCCTGAATTGCTTTGGACCGACATAAAGAAGTGCATAATGATGACGGTGTAGTTACTGTGTTCCACATTGAGCTCCAAAAGAATATTTGCAGGTCAGCTGTGCATATAGCATGTTGTTTATACAACCCATTTCACAAGTGAACTATAAAAATCTGCATTCTTAACTTTATTAAAAAGTAAATTCAATTGCATGATGGTGTGTTGGAGTGGGATCTGGACCTGGAGTAACGATGAGTCTCAATATGAGTATGGTTGTTCTCCTCTATTCTTAGTGCTTACAAGATATATATAGACATTCACACAGTGTACGCAAATGCAGCGGATACATGATTGGTTTATTGCCCCTGTCCAAGTGTCCACGGCAAACTTATGATTGGTGCAAGCAGCTGTCTGTCCACACTCCGGGACTTTCCCAGGAATTCCAAGGGCCCTGTTGACACCAGACCCAGAGCCGGTCACAGCCAGCTCTGCCAGGCAGAGCTTGCTCCTTATCAGCAGATTCAAGGCTCAGCCACAGCACACTGCAGGCCTTACACCATACTACAAGCTGGGTTGTCAGCTCCAAGGAAATCATGTCCCTTTTTGCATAGCCATTCCTCCACAATGGTGCAGTGTTAACCCCAAACCTCTGGCTGGTTAATAAAACTGAACACAAAACTAGTTAAAAAAGCCTAAAATGCTATGCTTTGTGGTGTACAGTACTTCATGAAGTTTTAAGTGAACTGTAAGTGTATATCTATTTTCCAGCTGTTCTGGAAAACAGAAATTCTGTCCCAAGATTAGCTGCGTAAGGAATTCAAGAGCACCTTGTCTATATTAAATGCTGTTAAGGCCATGAAAGGGATTTGCCCTCGGATGCATTAGCCGCCAAGGCGACGACTTGAGATAAGTACAGAAGAGATGAGTTTGTGCTAATTCCAGGCCTGGCAGAGGTGAGATCTATTTAGTACATCCCGATTAATGTATCTAAACTGTGGCAAGCCTCATCTTTGCATACAAACAAAGGCATGCCCTTTTGCATGGAAATTAGGAATAGGCCTCCACAGACACCTGGAATTTGAACTGTATAAAAGTGATATCCCCACATGAACAACCAGGGACCCCTACCACCAACAGCATGATTCGGGACCCTCATCAACAGAAGAATGATTCGGTACCTCCTGGGTGGGGTGATGATTATCTCTCCCTCTCTCTCTCCCTCTCTCTCTCTTCCTCTCCTTCTCTCTCTCACTTTCTTTCCCCTGGCTCTTTCTTATTTCTTTCTATATCTTTACCTAACATGTATATTTATAATGAAATAAACCCCACATTATCATATTATTAATGTATTATTGACTTCAGCATATGGTCTCGTTTGCACCTTAATTTGGGTAGAGGCATCTCACACTAACTCTCTCCCTCTCTCTCTCTTCCTCTCCTTCTCTCTCTCACTTTCTTTCCCCTGGCTCTTTCTTATTTCTTTCTATATCTTTACCTAACATGTATATTTATAATGAAATAAACCCCACATTATCATATTATTAATGTATTATTGACTTCAGCATATGGTCTCGTTTGCACCTTAATTTGGGTAGAGGCATCTCACACTAAGTGGATAATATCAAGCTCTAACTGTGTTATGGTAGAATTCATACATTAGACTTTCCTAAGTTCAGTTTTCAGTCTGGAATCTTGCTTGGTCTTTTTGACTACAACAAAAAAAAAGAAGACTCTTATCCCCTCCAAAAATCCATCAATCTAAAACTAAAATGAAGAAGAGTATTATGCAAATCAGGATTCACTGAAAAGCTTCAAACACTACACATAGCACAATCTCTCTATTTCTAAAGACACATATAGTCTGCCATAACAGTCTGGTTTGGTTTATGTTTGCAAACCAAGTCTATGGCCAAATTTCTGGACTTCAGCTGAGATTTCAATTTGCAGCACAGATAACTGTCAGTGAAAAAGGTTTGTAGGAGAGTAATCATCAAAAGTTCTTAGATCTCGTTCCTTGGGGTAATATAGCAAGCTACCAGCATTGTGCAGACAGAGGTATCTGGATGCTGTTGAAAAATGAAAGATTTTGTTTCACTGATGCCCATTGACATGCTGTATCTGCTGTCAGCTATGCAAACCCCTCAAGGAGATCCAGAAAAGATTTTTTGCAAAATATCAAATGCATCAACATTCATACCCGGGCGATTGCTATTGATCAAATATTCTCAGAGAAATTAGAAGTGTGTTTTCCATTTCTTTCCATTTACTCAGACTGACTGTTGGATCTTTTACCAACATAACACTTCCATTGTGCTTATAGGGGTGCCTTTCCTGTCAACATTTCTGCTTTTTCTGCTTGGATTATTTTCCCCTTTGTCACACTCCTGCTCCCCCTGACCTTAGAAGTTTCTGAGAACAGTGTACACCATAAGAAGTTATTTTGATATTTGGTTCACATGATCAAATGTCATAATTTATGCTAGACCTACCAAACATCCATTTTCCCCAGTGTTAATTCCAGTCCCTACTCAGCATCATCTTGGACCTGTCAATGCTGTTTGTCTTGAAATTTTTGAAAGCATTCTGATGCCTTTCTGTGGCACCAGGAAAATTTGCATCACGAAGAGAGCACCAGTGCCACTTACACTTGAAAAACCTTGCTTTCAAAACAAAGGCTTTTCATACAGTGTATTTGTCAGCAGGTTTTGAGCTATGGAGTGCCTTCTACTAAGCTTCAAATTCTGTTATTGCTGGAAAGAACTAAAGCTGTAAGTCTACCACCCTCCCTCACCTCTTTCTAATGAGAAGAAACAAAGTTTTTTGATTTGATTAGAACTCCAATGTCTTTAATAAGAACAAGACACAGAATAGGACTAGGCAATGTTTGTAACTATTTATTTCCAAGGCTTACATGAACTCCAAAAAGATTTGGGCAGGTTATTTTCAATTAGATGTAGAAGCTTTTGAAATCAGTGGAAATATTCTAAGAGATTTGCCTGGTTTTGGGCAAGGCATCTCATGAGTGAGAACTGTATAAACAGCATGAGGTCTTTGCATCTGACTGTGCACAAAAGTCTTAACTGTATTCTCATTATAGCCAATTTGCTTTATATCGTTGATAAGATATAAGTCCTCTGGACTTGCTCCAACGGTTGCATGTCCTTCTTATGTTAAGGACACCA
>NW_008679819.1:0-2416 GCF_000695815.1 Acanthisitta chloris | reverse complement strand
CAGCCTGTCACAGGAGAGGTGCTCCATTGCTCTGATGGTGCTTGTGTCCCTCGTCCGGACCTGCGCCACCACGTCCATGTCTTTGTTGGCCTGAGGACTGAAGACGCAGTCATCGGTGTAAAACAGGATGTAAGGTGTAAGCTGTTGAGGAGACAGCGGTCGAAGAGATGCCAGTGGTGATTGTCAGTAGAAAGGAAGCCTTTCCCGTGGTTGAGGAGGAGTGTGTTAGAGACCTTTTAGTGAAACTTGACGTGCCCAGTTCCATGGTCCCTGATGGGGATGCAGCCAGGAGTATTGAGGGAAGTGGCGGAGATCACGGCTAGGCCGCTCAGGATCATTTTTGTAAGGTCATGGTAGTGAGGGGTGGTGCCTGAGGCGTGGAAGAAAGCAAACGTCATCCCGGTTTTGCAAAAGGTTGAGAAGGAGGTTGCAGAGAGGTCGGGGCCATTGATCTGCACCTCAGGACCTGGAGCGGTGCTGGAGCAGGTCGTGCTGGAGGTCATCTCCATGCAGGGGGAAGAGCAGAAGGTGGTCGTGAGCAGTGAGCACGTATTCCCGAAAGGGAAGTGATGCTTAAGGGAGCTGATTTTCCTGTACGGTGGGACAAGCGTCTGGAGCAGTGAGGGGAGAGCAGCGGGTGTTGCGTCGCAGGACTTGAGTGAGGCTTTTGACACCATGCTCCAGGATACCCTCATAGGCAAGCTGCGGACGCGCGGGCGGGACGAGTGGAGGGTGGGGTGGAGTGAGAAGTGGCTGCATGGCAGGTGCTGGGACGCGTGTTTGTAATGGGTGGCCTGTGACTCGTGGCGCCGCCAAGGATGGATCCTGAGCCCAGTGTTGTTTGGCTGGGTCCTCAGTGGCCTGGAGGAAGGGTCAGAGTGCCTCCTGGGCAGGTTTGGTGATGCCACAGAGCTGGGAGGAGCGTGCAATGCTCCCAGATGCTGGGCAGCCCTTCAGAAGGCCCTCAGCTGTCTGGAGGGCAGGGCAGAGAGGAACCTTGCCAAATTCAGCCAAGGCAAGCGCAGGTCCTTCTGCTGGGGAAGGAGCAGCCCCAGCTGCGGCTGAGGGTGGAGAGTGACCTGCTGGGATGCAGAAGGAGCAGGGGGTGCTGGTGGACAAGAAGCTGTCCGTGAGGCAGCAGCGTGCCCTGGGGGCCAAGAAGGCCAAGGGTATCGTGGGGTGTATTGGGAAGAGCATTTGGCAGCAGGTGAAGGGAGGTGATCCTGCCCCCTCTCCTCAGGCCTTACTGTAGCTCCATCTGGAGCACTGTGTCCAGTCTTGGGCACCATAGGGGAGTGGAAAGAGATGGAGCTGCTGCAAAGGAGCCCGTGCCGTGGGAGGAAAAGCTGAGGGAGCTGGGCCTGCTTGAGCGCCCGGGAGCAGAGAGGCGCGAGAGTGGAATCTGAGGAGTGTATTGAAGTGTCTGAAGGGAGGGTGTCAAGAGGCTGGAGCTGGGCTCTCCTCGGTGGTGTGGAGCCAATTGGATGAGTGTTGTTGGGCAGAAAGGGGCAGACAGGAAGTTGCAGCTGAAGGTGTGGAAGAGTTTCTTCAGTGTGCGGATGACGGAGCAGTGGAGAGGCTTCCCTGAGAGGTTGTGGTGTCTCCCTCACTGGAGAAGATACTGCAAAGCCGTCCGGCCACGATGCTGAGCAGCGAGCTGTAGGGGACCCCGCTGGAGCAGATGAGCCCCGGAGACCCCGTCCGCCCTTGTGCCGTGTGCAATTATGTGATTCTGTGATGCTGGCAAAACCCTGGCATTGTTTCTCGCGAGAGGTTGCGGGAAGGTCGTCCTCGGGCAGGTGCCAGAGGGAGGAGCGGGCAGGGGATGCGCAGAGCCCCGTTTGGAGCAGGGCTTGGAGTAGGCGTTGAGTGGAGGTGAGTTCCCCCCAGGCCAAAGGCTCGTTCCCGTGCTGCTGAGACGAGAGGCACTAGCAGGTGTTTGGAAGAGATCTTTATTTAGTGCGTGATAAATAAGTGAATAAATAGGTAAGTATATAAATAGATGGATAGCTAAACCCCATTGTCCCAATAAATAGGTGAAGTTGTGTCGCTAGAGGCGCAGTTGCTGGAGGCCGCGGGTGTTTGGCCGGGCGAGGGTCGTCGGGAGGCCAGAGGAGCGTGGGCCGTAGGTGCAGAATTGGTGGGTGTTGGGTCGGTGCTCGGGGGTGTTGGGGCTACCGGCGCATGGTGCGTGTGAGGTTGTGTAGGTGGTGGAGTGAGGCGTGAGCTTCGAGGCGGACGCGGTCCCAGGCGCAGGCGCTGTGGTTGTGGGCGCGGAGGAAGTTGTGGATGTCCCTGAAGAACTTGTCGACGGTGAGCAGCGTTTTGCGGGGTGCGTTGGAGAGCGCGGCGTTGCCGTGGACGCATTGCTGCAGGTGGTGGATGTGGAGCTGGAGTTTGTTGAGGAGGTCGTCCC
>NW_008679818.1:0-818 GCF_000695815.1 Acanthisitta chloris | reverse complement strand
TCTTTGAGATGCTCCAGGAGGAGATTAAAGGTTGGACATGTTTTACTGAGCTCTAAGTTCTCTTTGAGATGCTCCAGGAGGTGATGAGAGGTTGGACATGAGGTTGGACATGTCCTACTGAGCTTTGAGTCCTCCTTGAGATGGTCCAGGAGGTGATGCGAGGTTGGATATGAGGTTGGACATGAGGTTGGACATGTCCTACTGAGCTTTGAGTCCTCCTTGAGATGGTCTAGGAGATGATGAGAGGTTGGACATGAGGTTGGACATGTCCTACTGAGCTTTGAGTCCTCCTTGAGATGGTCTAGGAGATGATGAGAGGTTGGACATGAGGTTGGACATGAGGTTGGACATGAGGTTGGACATGAGGTTGGACATGAGGTTGGACATGAGGTTGGACATGAGGTTGGACATGAGGTTGGACATGAGGTTGGACATGAGGTTGGACATGAGGTTGGACATGAGGTTGGACATGAGGTTGGACATGAGGTTGGACATGAGGTTGGACATGTCCTACTGAGCTTTGAGTCCTCCTTGAGATGGTCTAGGAGATGATGAGAGGTTTTTGAGATGCTCCAGGATATAATGAGAGGTTGGACATGAGGTTGGACATGTCCTACTGAGCTTTGAGTCCTCCTTGAGATGGTCTAGGAGATGATGAGAGGTTGGACATGAGGTTGGACATGAGGTTGGACATGTCCTGTTGGGCTCTAAATTCTCCCTGAGATGCTCCAGGAGATGATTAGAGGTTGGACATGAGAATGGACATGTCCTGTTGTGCTCTAAATTGTCCCTGAGATGCTCCAGGAGGTGATGAGAGG
>NW_008679817.1:0-10316 GCF_000695815.1 Acanthisitta chloris | reverse complement strand
TGATACATAACCACATCTGCACTTTGTATCTACAGGTCAGGCTACATCCCACCTGTGGAAGCAGATTCTTCCACCTCACGCAGGGTAGGATCAGAATCACCGACAGGAATCCAATCTGAATTCCCACTGGGAGGTCACTACTTCATCTTGCACTTTGCTAAAGATCCAACTTTCCCTCCTTGTGTTTTGACGACAATGGTTGTTTAGCTGTGCAGCTTCTCTATTCCAGCTATAATAACCTTCTGGACAAAACATTTAATCCCATTGCTCTTGCCAAAAATTTAATTGCATCCAATGATGCATCAGAAACAAAAGTGTTACCTAATGAATTTTTCCTTAACAGTGGCTTTATCTTTCCTTCTTCACTAATTTCTCAAGGTTATTGGACTCCAGATCCTACTGCCTGCTAGCTCAGCACCTGCCTCTTAAGTCACCAGTGCCCTGACTATTCTTTCTGAGCACTGGAGCTCCTGATCTAGGCAGTAATGAAGATTTCCTAGACGGTTTCTGGTGGGTTTTTTTTTGATGATTATCAAATGTTTGAGACAGTTCACACACAAAGACCAGCCCAAGATTCTGACTAGATGAAGAAAAGGAAAGAGACTACAACCAAACAGCAGAGATTTGCTTGAAGAGAGGTATGTGCTTTCTTGGAAGATTAAACCCAATGAAGTGTAAGTGCTCTGATGGCGGCTGGGACTGACAGGCAAAGGAGCTGGACATCTGCCCAAATTTAACCACTGTAGAATTACAGTTAATTATCATCTTAAATCAATTATTTCTTTTTTCCTACCAGATTCTATACCAGTATAAAGTTCTGGGGTGACTGCTGTTGTGAATATAACCCTTAAGGTTTGGTTAAAGCAAATCCATGTTTCTGGTATTGTTGCACTGTGCATTTTGGGTTGACACTAGAATGAGATGAGCAGATAACTGGCCCAGCTTCTCTTGAGAAAGCTGATTCAGTTTGCCATGATTAATAAAGATAAGGAAACTGACTAAGACATAAAACTCAGATTTCTAAGGTACATAGGTCATAGAATCATGCAATGGTTTGGGTTGGAAGAGACATTGCAGCTCATCTAGTTCCACCCCCTGCATGTTCCACTAGCCCAGGTTGCTCCAAGCCCCATCCAACCTGGCCTGGAACACTCCCAGGGATTGAGCAGTCACAGCTTCTCTGAGCAACCTGTGCCAGTACCTCACCATCCTCGCAGGGAAGAATTCAGGTGGGTTTGGAAAGAAATCATGAGCAGATGATATACTTCACCATGAAGGTTTTGAGACCTCTGTTACTTGCATTTGGCTCTTTGAATCATGTTGAGCATTTGAGCTGTGAGATTGACTTCACACTTGTGTTTTGTGAGGTTAGACAAGAAGTAGTTGAGAACTTGACCTTCCCTGAGCCCAGGAATACTAACAGCTCTGGTCTGACATTTAAACTGATGAAATACATCTCTGCTGTAAGCAAGAATTTCCCATTTATCCTGCATGTGCTGTCATCATTCTCAAGTGTCAAGGGCTGATCTGGATCATTCTCCAGTTGATGACTGATGAGCAATTCCCTGCACAGCACATTCCACACAGGCACTCTGAGCAGCTCATGCTTGGAATGGTGTATTTGCCATGAACTTCATAAGATAAAAGCCCAGGAGAGCAGCAATATGTAGAACAATTCAATAACCCTACAACAAACCTTAAATAAGGTCATTTCTACCCACACCAACACCAGTGTCAGTGACCTGACTTATAAGAACACAACCTTGGAGCTCTCCAGCAGTCAGGACTACAGAGTCATACTTGTAATCCGTAAGTTTTACACTGCTAATTAAATTCCTATCTCTTTCCTCTTCTCTCCACTCTAATATACAACTCTATTACTTACACTTATGTTTTACAAATAAAACTGTTCTTAGTAGTACTAAACAGCTTATTTAGCACTTACAGAGCTTCTTTGAGTGTTCCACTCCTAAGGATTTTCTGCAGCCTAAGTCTAATGCTGATCCCCAATGACAACTATTTTCATTTTTCAACATAATGCTGGGGTTTTTTAAATCTCAGAGCCATTTCTGGGCTCAGGCAAATGACATTAAGGTTTGCCCTTTCCTCTTCACCCCGATGAGATCAGAATGCGCACAGGCAAAGCCCTTGTTGCTCCTGCCCACAAATTAATATTTACTGCAGCAGAGAAGGGAAGAGAAGGAGGAACAGAGACTGGAAGACTGAAGACAAAAAAACCTGTTTCTAATGAGAATTCTCCTTCCTCACCCTTATTTTTCTAGGTGCTGTTTATTAAGAGCAACTGAACAACTACTAATATCTTAGTTCTGTTGCCAGAAGAACTTGAGCAAACTAAACATTGCTGTTTGCTATTCAGCTCACCTAGACCATCAGTCCCTTTGCTCTTCTTCAATTCAGAGCACGGACTTGCAGCCACCTCAAACAGCATCTCAGACATCCAGAAGAGGAAGCATTTTTATCATTGTTTTTATAATTGTTTCACAGTCATTTAGAGTCAGATCTCAGCTATAGTTAAAGGGGACAAAAAAAAAATGCAGTGAGAGGGTCTACAATGACACTTGAGTTCCAGAAGTCAAGAGTTCAAGGCAAAGGAAGGAACTTGTCTGTTCATCCATGGAAAATGAGAGTTTAAACTACATTCACTGCTCAAGATTGTAAGTTAAGTGTTGTATTCAGTGGAATGATGTCAGTGTACTAGAGGTGAAGTCTTAGCCCTCAAACATCCTTAAATGAAGCCCAAAGGCCTCAGACCTGTCACTCACAGCATCGACCAGGAGAGACTGGTGAATATGGATGCAGTCTGTACCTGGTTGGTTAATGGAAACACTGACACCAATGGCCCTCACTACTATCGTTTCCACTCCAGCAGCTTCAACACAAGGTTTGAAAATGAAGATAAGTTTTTATTTACTGTGAATGTATGTAAAACTGGCTGTGAGCACAGATTATCCAGCCCTGGTGGTGTTCAGTGCCAGGCTGGATGAAACCTTGAACAACTTGGACTAGTGGCGAGGTGTCCCTGCCCATGGTAAGGGGTTGGGACTAGATGATCTCTAAGGTCCATTTCAACCCCACAAATTCTATGTTTCTGTGATAACACAGCTGAATTCTCTTGGCATTGAGCTGCAGTGTCTTCTGAACACTTGTCATTGCCTTCTAGCACCTTTCCTTTTGGCCCTGATACAAAATTATTGGGATTCATCCCACAAATTTATGACCCACAGATGAATTTGAGCCATGAAATCTCACAGCTATTCTGTCCAAAGGTATTGAGCAAAGGCTGAGGAAAGGTGCGAGGAAAGGCTGAGGGAGTTGGGCCTGTTCATTCTCAAGAAGGTGGACTGAACAGGCCCAACTGGATGGCTGAGGTGGACCTCATTAATGTGTTCAAGTACATGAATGGGAAATGTCAAAAAGATGGAATAAACTCTCCTCTCTTGTGAAAACCAATAAAACAAGATGTAAGGGGTAGAAACTGATGCCCAGGAAGTTCCGTCTGAACCTGAGGAAGAAATTCTTTCCTGTGCAGTCACTGAGCACTGAACAGATTGCCCAGAGCGGTGGTAGATTCTCCCTCACTGGAGATATTCCAGAACCATCTGGACACAACCCTGAGCCATGTGCTCTGGGCTGGCCCTACTTGAGCAGGGAGGTTGGACCAAATGACCCACTGTGGTCCCTTCCAACCCTAACTGATTCTGTGATGCTATTTCTGAAGTCTAGGCACTGCAACTTGTCCATTTTATTTATTTTGATAAACCGTTGCCATTCTATTTGAGTTCTCATATTCTTGCAAATAATTCAATATATTCTCCCTGAAACACAAAGCTTATTTTCTTATAGGAATCCAAAAGAAATACATATATCCTCAGTTAAAAAGAGACCTCAAACTACTCACTGTAAGATCATTTTGCTACATTAATACTTCAGTAATTTTCTATTCAGCCTATTTTTCTTTTAGGCCATTTACCATTTTTTTGCCAATAATAATTAACCTTTTAAGCCTTTTGCTCTTTCTTCTGCATTCTGACTAATGGAAATTCACTGCTTATAATCTGCATGTTTTTGAATTGTTGCTTGCCTAGTTTGCATTTGTCAACCCAATTATTAAAATGGATACCAAACTCCCTTCATCTTCCACTATCATTCTACAATCAGCCTTGTTGTCAGCGCTATCAGTGCCAGGAATAATTACATTACTCCTTCAAAAGCACCCTTGAACCCAGCAAACCACAACATAGAATCCACTGTAAGACAGTTTTAAATATCCCTTTTTTCCTGTCCAGTTCATTAAGATACTGTTATCATCTGCTTTGGGCTTTAACAAATTGCAGTCACCTGGATATTAGAATGTCATGACAAAAGCTTAGCAGGAAAAGTGATCAGATTTTGTCTAACGCTGATCCATGCTAATAATAAATGTCTTTAAAATACTGTGTTAGTGATCTTGACCAGGATTCATCATAGATTCATAGAATCACAAAATGGTTTGGGTTGGAAGGAACCTTAAAGAACATCTTGTTCCAATTCCTGCCACGGGCAGGGACAACTTCCACTAGCCCAGTTTGCTCCAAGCCCCATCCAACCTGGCCTGGAACACTTCCAGGGATGCAGCAGCCACAGCTGCTCTGGGCAATCTGTGATATGCAGATGATTTACAGCAGAGTGTCAGGTTAATGGTTGGACTTGGTGATCTCTGGTCTCCTCCAGTCTTGATGATTGTATGATTCCAAGTCTGACCATTCACCAAACATCACCACCATGTTCACCACTAAACCACCTTCTCAAGTGCCACACCCTCACATTTTTTGAACCCTTCATGGATGGAAACTTCACCACTTCCCTGAGCAGCCTGTTCCAATATTTGACAGCTCCTTCCATGAGGAAATTTTCCCTAATATCTTTCTCCCATCATGCAACTTGGATCCATTTCACATACACAGGCACAAAGTGATGCAGGGAGAGAAACACATTATTATCACAGTTCTCATATTTACCTCTTTGTGCTTCCTAAGCACAACCTTGTGTTTAGGATTACAGATGTACTTTCACCTTGTGCACTACCTGCACAGAATTGTAGCCTCTGTGACCTCTGCAATTCTATATTCTTTCAGCACCTACAAGTGTGATGATATCTGACACTGGCACTATCCAACACCCATAAGGAACAGCACCTTAATTCAGAATAAGTACCCTAAAAATGTCTCCTAAAGGAAGAAACAATTTCTAGGGACGCTGCAAGTATTAAGTGGTAACTCATTTTCTGCATGAGGTAATCAGCTTGTCTGAAATATTTCATCCCTACCCACAGAATCTATTTTTTCTTGGCCTTTCTAGTGCCTGCCATGGCAGTACTGCAATTTAATGCAGTTTCAAATCATTTCTGACCTCAGGCCCCAAACTCAAGCTGAACAGCTGCTTATGCTGCTTCACATGACTCAAAAGTCTTGCTAACCTCACAGTGTTGATATTGAGGATTTAACATAATCATCCTCTTCTTCCTTAATTTTGCAGAGTATCTTTAATAAAAATACTCTTTAGCCAGGAAATCTTATGCTGTACCATAAGAGCATATGTAGGTTTGAAACATTAGCAGAACAGCCTGTCTGCTCCCAATTTTTTCACACCTGTCACAATTACATCCTAGTTCTCACCTTTGCACATTAGCAGGGAGATTTGAAACACTTGTGTTTTCTTTTTCTGGCAGCTAAACAAACAAACCACACATTAATTTTAATGAGCTCCTCCAGGTTTTTCTCTAAAAGAAATCTCAGGGATATTTAATAGCTGTGATAAACACTCAATTAAGGAAAAAAGGTTGTTAAGTATTACCAGTTCTTGAATCCTGTCCCTGTGGACATCACATTGAGGATTACAAAATGGTACCCATGGAAAAGAGAGACTCAACCGACAGTGCAGAAAGTGGGGGGGAAAATAAGTGGAAGATTTGTGTAGGGCCACTGTGGTTCTTGAGACTCTCTAAACCATGTTGCCCCAGCCTCAGACTCATCTGAACTTCAGCCAGCAGCTGCTTTCCTCCAAGGACACTAGAGACCCTTCTTGCTTGCTCTCCAGTCAGTGTCGAAGAGTTCTTTCTCAAAAAAGGGAGTTGTGAGTTATTTTTAACTTCAGAGCTGCCGCTTTGGTGGAATCAATTCTTGCTGCCAGACCTATCCACGTTTCTGGCATTAATATAGTGGCTACACTATGAACATCTAACACCAAGTCAACACATTAAGAAAACATTTGAGAAATGGCAAAGATTAGTGCAATCTCCAGAGCAGCTGATGCCATGGAGGACCTTTTCCTTTGTGGATGTGGTTTTTAAATCATATGGAGCAACACTCCAGGACAAGAAGACAGGGATCATTCTCAGCTCTTTTCAGACCTAGACACAGATTCAACTAAATGTCTAAGTGGGTGATTCACTTCAAGTGCATAAACAGCCTCACTGATTTTGATGAGACTCTACATACATCTTTTCAGACACAAACCACCTGAGAAGTCTGAAAGGAGCAAGACATTTTCCTGAAGAAGATGATGAATGCAATCTTTGACACCAACCAGGAGCTGTGACAGCACAAAGATTATCTATGATTGTTTTTAACTCCCTAAATTCTAATTTGACAACAAAAGTTGACTAACCGATCTAGAAGACAATTATGTCCATATCACACTGGTTAATATGTGTGGGGACAAAGTTATTTTCAAAGAGCAAAGTCTTATCACTGTCTGTTTAGAGCAAGTGATTTTAATGGAAAGAGAAAAAATCCTGAGCCAGAATGTTCATTTAATCAGAAATTCTAAAGAGTCCCTTAATTGTAACTCAGTATCTTTATTTCTTTGGGTCACCTCTCACTTTTGAAGTTGTCTGATCTCCTACACAAAATAAACCCATGGATTTAGGAGCTTTAAAAAATTTAGAATAGTCAGAAATGCCTCATTTTATGTGCTATGCAAAGATGTAAAAGGGAGGCAAAATGCCAAAGCAGAAATGGAATAAATATAGCCAACATTTTTTTAATCTGCAGAGCCTTTTACCTCCATCACCAGCTGAACCATCTGTTCTGCAGTTGTTCAGGTCTGCAAAAATAAGAGTGTATAAACTACAATGTGTTGTGTCATTTAAAGCTTTGACAATCTGCTGGGAAAGGAGTTTCTATATTTGATAAGAACAATCAACTTCTGGTTTTTAACAATGTCACCAAAATAAACCGAAGCAACAAATTTTAGATGAAGACAAAAGAGTTGATGGTTGAAGACAGCTTCAAAGAAAGTCTGATCATCCTTCAGAATGACAGAAAGAATGTGACAGAAGGAATGTGCTGCTGCCCCTGCCCTACACATCCTCTCACTTCCCTCTGCACTATTCTGCCACTGGGTCCTCACTCATCTGCTGTCTCTTATCCTCTCGTGGGAGAGGAAAAACAGGGCAGTCTGCAGAGTTTCTCTTGCATCTTGAGACTTTGGTTTTGCACTTCCCCTACACAAACTTCCTCAAAGCCATTTACTCCTTCTGTGCCTTAGTCTCCCCAGGCTGAGAGGATAAAGGCACTGGAAGCTGGGAGCACTCAGCCAGTGGGGATGACAACAACGAGGAGAGCACCATAGACACAAAGATCAGGGAATCATAGAATTTTGGGGGTTGGAATGGACCTTACAGATCATCTAGTCCCAACCCCCTGCCCTGGGCAGGGACACCAGAACAGGTTGCTCAAGGCTTGTCCAGCCTGGCTTTGAACACTGCCAGGGTTGGGGCAGCCACAGCCTCCCTGGGCAACCTGTGCCAGTGTCTCACCACTCTCACAGGAAAAGCTGCTTCCTAATATCTATCTTTCAATTTGTATCCATTGCCCCTTGTCCTGTCACTGCTGACAGTAGATAATCTCCTCTGGGACTATGCAGTTGAGTAAAAGTTCACAAGGTTGGCTAACACCACATTCACCCTCCAAATAATCCTTTTACTAGATCAATAGAAGCACTTTTCAGGCCAAGGTACTGCTCAGTGGAGTGTCCCACCCAGCCATCAGCTGGAGCAATGCCAGGGCAGTGCCCAGAGCCACAGCTACTGCTCCAGCTGGAGGAAGGTGTTTTACCTGAACACAAATAACTACACATATCAATCCATGCAGCTGTTACTTTGGCTTTACACAGAGCTACTCAAGTTTCAAGTGTGGTTTCAGGCCATGTACCCAGACCAGCTGCCAAAGACTCCATGCTGCTACAGCAACCACACTTTGACTAATTGCTTTATGCACCTACTGCCACATTTAGGCTTCCAAACACCCAACCAAATCTGGCCTACAAGACTTCCCATTCCAAATTCCTGTTGACAGAACAGACTAGACATTCAATAAAAGCATTACAACTTGCTAGACCATCAAGATAAGTTAGGTGGATCTACTGAGTACATCTGATAATGTGTTCAAAACCTTTAAAAGGGGCTTAAATACATATCTTGTTTTAAGCAATTGGCTCAGTGACCTGAAAGCAGGAGATTCTCTAGAATAAAATGCATCTCATTTATTTTCCTGACCTAGCATATTTGACAGAGATTAGAGCTTTAATAGCTCTGCTGAAGCTCTGGGCTGTGTGCTCGACACCTTCAAAGATGACGCAAATAGGACATTTGGAGATGTTTGTTTCTGCTTTCCAGCTAAAGCCAAAGGCACATCTCTAAACCTCAGGGGAAATAGGAAAGCTTTTTGGAGCAAAAGCATGAAGTAATGAAGGATGAAGCCCAACTGGTACATCACTTTACCCTTCATCTTTTCCATCAACTTCTATAATTCTTGTTTCCCTGCATCTTGTCATAAAAAAAGAACTAAAAGCTAGAGCTGTCCACCCTTAGACCAAAGAGCTGAGTTTTGTGTCAATCTGACAAGAGATCTGTGTCAGTCCACAGTTTTTCTCCCCTTTCTTTCCTCTTTCAGCAATATCCATCCTTGAGGCCACAGACTACACTTGATGCAGGGATGATGGAACACACCATGTTCCATTCCAGACCCTTCATCACTGTGACACAAACAGCAACTTCCACTGAGTCCAATCAATTCCCAACCAGGCCTTTGAAATTCTCCAAGCCAGGCTGGTAAGACAGATAAAGCACATCCATGAGCTATGGGTTCATTTTGTCCATTGGTTATGCAGCGAGTCTGCAAAAGACACTCTCCACTTCCTAAAATTCTCTTCCTTGGGATTTTATTTAATACAAATAGTAGCCATTAACAATGCATATTTTGCAGCTCTTGTGGGATGATTCTCCATAACTCATTCATTATTTATGTCCTCTTAATATGCTGCAGACAGCTGCTGTGCACACCCTGCTTCCACCACTCTCAAATCTCTTCAAAAGAAATGCTGAAACCTTTCATTTCCCTTTAAGGGATTTTGGGTAGAATTAATAATACACATTAATAATTCACATTTTCTCTTTGCCTGTTGGTGGCTGAGCAGTTTTCACAGTGGATGAACAGTTTGCACACAGAATTACCAATCTGCATTAATAATGCAGTTTTTCCTCCTCTTTCTACTGGTTGATGGGCAAGTTGCTTATGAAATTATGAGCTTTGATAAGAGGTAGTTTTGCTTTGCAGTGACTCAAAAGCTGGAGAGACTCACACTGTGTTGCAAATACTAAAGATAGTATCTCTCAATCTACTATGCTCTGGCTAAGAGAAGCACGGCAAGTAGACACCTACCAAACACTTCCTTCGAGGCTTTGCAGTAGTGCCTAAGAAAATACTGTGAAAGCTTCCTCTCCTTGTGGCCAGTAGTGGGAATTTCTACTCCCACCTACGGCTAGGAATAAAAATCAAAATAATTTCACTTACATAAGAGAGAAAAGGAGGGAAAAATCAGTGATAATCATAGACTCATCTAATCATTAAGATTGGAAAAGACCTCTAAGATCATTAAGTCCAACCTTGACCAATCTCCACCTTGTCAACTAAACCACAGCACTAAGTGCTATGTCTAGTGGTTTTCTGAACACCTTAAGGGATGGTGAGTCCATCACCTCCCTAGGCAGCCTATTCCAATGTTGACCACCCTTTGCATGAAGAAATTCTTCCTGATGTCCAACCTGAACCTGCCCATGCACAGCTTGAAGCCATTTCCTCTCACTTGTTACCTGGGAGAAGAGGTCAAATCCCTCCTTGCTACACCCTCCTGCCAGGGAGTTGCAGAGAGTGAGAAGGTCTCCCCTGAGCCTCCTTATCTCCTGGCTAAACAACCCAATTCCCTCAGCCACTCCTTATATGACTAAAAAATTATATAATAGATTATATATTTGT
>NW_008679816.1:29136-35220 GCF_000695815.1 Acanthisitta chloris | reverse complement strand
GGACATGGCCTTCTGCAGTTTTGGTGAACAGTTCTCCATGTGCATAGTGGAAACCTCATTTTTCTGAGATTTCAGGACCATATTGGAGCACAAATATATTTTCACAATCTTGTCTGCTGCCAAATCAGAATGGGTATGGCACAGAGCCTTACATAGAAAGGATTTGTGATTTTCACCTGGTCTGCCATTAGGGTACTGCTGGTTAGAGGTACAGTGGGCATACCAAGGCAGTGCTCTCTGTTTAGTTTTTCCCATACTTTTTAAAGGAAAACCACTGAATGTCTAGGCTTAACTGCCTAATACAGAATTGTTCACTAATTTATGTTGTTAATAGTAATAATGAAACACTAATGGACACGTTTTGATGGGTGGTGGTGAGAAAATAAACAAAGCTCCTAGCAATACTTGTAAGTACTAGGTGAAAGATCTTGGTGTTCACACAGTATTGCATCTGAAAAGTTGAAGAATTTAATGGAATGGTTATTGTGATGTGCTTAAGACTCCTTGGCAGGTAAAGCTCTACTTCTTGTGGATTGGGTAGGAGCAAAATCTAAAATATGTGCCTTTTGAGAATTTTATTTTCTTTTCCTAACTCAAATTTTATGTTGGAGGCATAAAATCAACACTAGCCATTGCTATTGAATACCATTCTTTGTGCTTCTTGTAGAGATAACATCTGAACTTTTCTTTAACTTTCCAATATGGTATTTTAGCATTGTAGAAGAAAGCAAGTGGTACATTAAAAAAAAAGTGGTACATTAAAAAAAATTCGAAATAAAAGAAAAAACAAACCAGCAAACAAAAACCCCAAACCCAACAACAACAGAAAAGAAAACAACAAACTAAAACAAAAAAAAACCCAAGTTGATGATGATACTGCAAAACACTTGCCAAGAACCTGATCAGAGTTGCTCTGGAAAGAAAACAACAAACTAAAACAAAAAACACCCCATGTTGATGATGATACTGCAAAACACTTACCAAGAACCTGATCAGAGTTGCTCTGAAGATATTTCTCTGAGCTGCTCTTCATTCAGCAGTGGAAAGAAGGTATCTGTGTATTGACATTTTCTATTAACTAATTATATTTAAATTTAAAAGTAAGAGGTACCACTTACATACTGGTGTGATGAAGTGCACTTTTACGGAAACTTTAATACAATTTTTTCCTGAAATAGAATGTTGAAAAAGTGGTAAATAACAAGATGTGCTTTGTATAAGTTGCTGATAGATATTTCATGTGGAAAGTAGAATCGAGTCCAAGAAATTAAACAGAATAAAACAAAACAGTTGGAATTTTAAACTGCTTTTTCCTTGCAGATCATGAAAACGCAACAGTAGAATTGGTCAGTCATGGGTTACCTGGCACTAATTGAAGAGCAGCTCATGAAGGCAGAACACAGTAACACTTCAGTAAAAGCTAAACTTGCTCTTGAGTGTCCATATCATGTTGCCAGAGAAGAGATAATGATCAGAATACAGTATTTTCCAATTAAAGAAGCCAAAGTGCTTTATAAACTCGAGTGAATTGGTTATCAGTGCCATTGTGGAGAGGAGACACTGTCTCATTTCACTGCAAAAGTTGGTCTATGAGTGTTCCTGCCCCTACACAGGATATTTGTTACCTTGGCCTTAGGGATGTAAATGGAGTAAGGGAACTGTCAAGGTTATAATTTGCACATTACTTGATTTAAACTGTCTTCACATGTGAGCCTGTTCCTCAGCTGCTCAGCCACCTGTTCAGGTGCAGTTACTGTGGAGTGGCTGCAGTGCCAGGTGTGATGTTGGTGCTATAGTTCTGTTAGTGCAGTTTAGCTTTCTGCAGTTTTCACTGCCAGATTCTCCTTCTCTGGCTGCAATTAACCTCAGTTTTGGGGTGCACTGACAGTAAATCAGTTAGCTTGTTAATATATATTAATTACCAATGTAGAGATACCTTTCAAGGTTAGCTCCTCAAGTGAGCACTCAGGCCCCTGTCTAAGACTTTTTTTCATCATACATCTTTGGGATGTGCCTAAATCCAAAAGCCAGTTGTTTCTCAACTTGTTATTCTGCAGCACTTTGTCACAAAGAGTCAATCACCATTTATGATTTGCTTGTGCTTTTATCCTCTTTCCTCCTGATTTTGTCTGACCTTTTGTAAGCCTTGAGACTCTAAACAGTATGTAGAGGAAGGTCCCTCTTGGGGTCAAACACTGAGGTAGGGAAGAAGGAAATGGTAGCTGCTGGCCATGTGAACAGGGTAGAGGGAATGTCCAAGAAAGAGAGGGATGAACACTACCACTTTGCAGCATTTCTGTTTGCAACTGTGGATGGGCAATTTCTAGAACATGTATAGCTGGAGAAAGAAGTTGTGCCAAGACTATGAGTCCTTTGCATGGTTTCATAAATCAAATCAAAAGATTCTTGAGATGATGGCAGCCACTTCTCACTGCTTTTAGCAACACATCTTCCTTTCTTTTGAACCTGTTATAAATAGTCCCTCCATCAATATATCGAATTCTTAACATCAAGTAATAATCTCCCAAGTAGTCACAAGGGAAAGATATGCCTAGGCTGGAAATGGTGTCTTAGATGCTGATTTTTTTTTCAATTTTCTTTTTTTTTTTTTTTAACACTGCAGTTTCACTGATGGCATCTAAAGGCTGCACATAATGCATTTGACAAAGAAAAACAACCTCAGCAGCTGATTTCTTTAAGGCTTTAACAGTCAGTAAACCCCAGGCAATTAGAAGTTTGGAATTTGAGGGGTTATTCAGGTGCTAATTTAAGAGCCTCCTAGAGGACAATATTTACATGTATTAGTGCAGGTAAAGTGAAACTTCAGCTTCATGTTGCTGCTGTTAATTTTGCCTGGGACAGTATGAAACAATTACATCAAAATCCAGTAGTTAAGGGGTGGGTGGAGGGAAAGCAAATACAGTTTAAGGTTATTTATGACAGAACAAAACATAGTAAAACTTCAGTAGTCTTCATCATTTACTATCTGAGCAGAAGTTTCATAGATTTTATGCTTTTGTTACTAAATGGAACAGAATAACACTTCATCTCCAAGAAGAGGTTTGTTAACTAAAGCAATAAGCTTAATTGATGAGATGTCCTGCTCTACTCTGCACTGGTGCAGCCTCACCTTGAATATTGTGTGCAGTTTTGGGCACCACAATATAAGAAAGAAATTAAGTTATTAGGCAGATTCCAAAGGAGGACAATGTAGATGATAAGAAAGAAATTAAGTTATTAGGCAGAGTCCAAAGGAGGGCAATGGTGATGGTGATGAGCCTTGAGGGGAGGCCAGAGGAGATTGTTTGGTCTGTTCAGCCTGGAGAAGAGACTGAGGGGAGACCTCATTGCTGTACAGATTTTCCTCACAGAAGGATGTAGAAGGGCAGGCAGTGACCTCTTCTCTCTGGCAACCAGGAACAGGACCCAAGAGGATGGTCTGAAGTTGCATCAGGGGAGGTTTAGGCTATGTATTAGGAAAAGGTTCTTCACCCAGAGGGTTGTTGGGCACTGGAACAGCTCCCCAGGGAATTGGTCATAGCACCAAGCCTGACAGAGCTCAAGAGGCATTTGGACAATTCTTTCAGGCACATGGTGTGATTCTTGGGGGTGTCAGGGCCAAGAGTTGGACTAGATGATCCTCAAGGGTCCCTTCCAACTCTGATTATTCTGTGATTCTGTTATTTTTTTTATTCTGATGTGTATTTTTAATTTTTCCTCACAAAATTCTTCTGAACCATCCACTAGCACTATTTACACCTTGTAATTTATATCTTGCTGTTGAGGTAAGTAATTTATAAGTATAGGCTTCCAGTATTTGGTGATACTCAGATTTATATATCACTTGAGTAGAATATTGATTGTTCTATCTCTTTATTTTTACTGCCTAGTTGTTTAGGACATAAAAAGGTGTGCAGTACAGTTTTCTGTAGTTAAATGCAGACTAAATAGGATTTCTTAGTGGGAAGCTAATCTTGGATTTTAAGGAATAAGTAAATAGAAATACATCTTTTGCATATTGATTGGCCAGCAAGTTGAGTCAAGACAGATAAAATCCAAGTGATTATTATTTTCCACTATATACTCATATATAAATTGGTACTGATGCTTTTGAATTTTTGTATTATAATTTTTAACATATATAAATTTGTTAAGGTGGAATAAGTTTTTGTAATTTTGAAGATTTAACTTCATATTCTAGTATTCTAAACAGTTATATCTTTTAAGTTGATTAAATTTTCTCAAAAAGCAAAAATGTGGCCATATTCTTAAGCTATGGCTTCTGCTACCTTTATGGAGAATATTAGTTAAGGGAAAATAAGACTAATTTTTGCATAATTAAAAGTAAAAAGGAATTTGATAATGAATAAAGTCAAGGCAGGAAAAATTCATGTTGGTTTATTTTTTGCAAACCAAATGGAAAGCATTGCAGTGCCTACATATTTATCAAATCATTCATCCAAGTTTGGCTGTTGCTGTTGAACTGACACCTGCAGCACTGGGAAAGGAAATAGTGGATGGGTTTATTTGATATAAATTTCTAGAAATGCTATGTGATAGCACAATATATGAAGCAATATAGGTAGGAATGAAGGCAAAGGGTGGTCCCTTTGAAAATACCTATGAATAAACTCATAATATCTTCAAAGATAGTTTCAAACCAACCCCCTTCCCATTTTCTCCAGATATCCTATATTTCTTTCTGTTGTGTGTCAGCTATTTTGTTAATTATGTTTTAATCTACCTGCCATGTCTTGAATTAACTTATGTGGAAAGCTAGTGGCAGTAAGTTTTGAAGTCAAACTCTTCAACCATGTCTCTTCAAGGGATTCTGCTTCATTAAAAGGCTTAATTTCATATCCATCTAGGTGACTCTAGTGGGCTCAGAGGAGGTCCCTCTCAAACAAAGGTTATTGTTTCAAAGTACAAACTTAGTAAGAGCTTTTAGTTAGTAAGGGCCAAAGCTGTGACTAAAATGGGCTTTTTTTCAGTCTTTTTTTCCTTTATGTCTACAATAACAAAGTGAGATCCCTGCTCTCCCTCTGGTTGGACTGGGGATCTCAAGTTGTTAATCTGTACCAGTTTGTCATGCCAAATAGTTTTTCATGCTGGTTCTGCACGAGGTTAGGGTTAAATATTCAGCAGAGCTCTGCAGTTCAGTGGAAAAGATGGTGCTCCCTTAGGAACAGAACTAGAGAAAGAAATCACAGCCAGGAGTACTAAGAAAGTAATCTTCAAGGGCATACTACATATTAAGGGAAATTAGTGTTTAGCAATACAATATATCCACTGGGTTACAGAGATAAGTTATATACTATAAAGATGTCAGTAGAACTGTTATTAAAATTATGGAGTTAAATAGAGTAGGATCCTGGAGAATACACCTCTCCTCCTTGTTACACTCTGTTGTGGGAGGTATAACTTCTTTTGTGGCATCTGACTGGGCAGAGAAAATTGGAGCCTTACATTGAGAGTATTTCCAGCCCTCACTTATGGAAGGGAGGTAAGAATCATTGCTCTCAAGTCACCAATCAGCCTTCCCTGACATAGGTCTGTTTTCCTCCCATTTTAGCTATTCATGTCACCAACCAGTTCATCTCTGCACTCTGAAAGACAGTAGCACTGAGGATGGACTGTCAGCCAGGCCTGTTTCTTGCATTTGATCTCTTCTCCAATGACATCACTGCAGGACAAGGTAGCTCATTGTCACCAAGCTCTACAGAAACGTGCCAGTCACCAAAAAAGAGAATGTATTTAAATCTGACTGAAACACTAGCCAGTGAGCTCAAAAACACACTGTAGAGGTGTCATCTTTCAGGAAAGAGTTTTGAGCTGTTGACAGCTGTGTTTCAGTATGCTGGCTCATGTATATGTATAGAAAGGGCCAGATTCCTACAGCCTCACTGTGACCCAAATTCAGTGTCCTGTGTTCCCTGCTGCCCAAAACCATTTAGAGAGCAGGTGAGGTGACAGTCATACTGTGTATTAAATGCACAATTAAGATTCTAAGGGTTCAAACAAAACAATTACCAACAGTTTATAAGCACAATCATAAGACTAAGGACTGTCTGCCTTCTGTTAAGA
>NW_008679816.1:0-29112 GCF_000695815.1 Acanthisitta chloris | reverse complement strand
AGCAGGAAGATGTGAAAACAAATCTCAAGGGTGGGACAAGAGTCTTCCAGTGCTTGCATACATGTAGATGGATGCTCAGCAAAGCATTGTGGCTTGGGCTCCATTTGTGTGATGTGTGTGATACTTACAGGAGTGTGTGCATGGAGGTGTTGCAGCCTGTCTGCTTGTGTGGTGATTTTGAGTCTGAGCTTGGTTCCCTGGAGGATCCTCTCCTGTGTCCTTTGTTTCATTTGCATGGGCTGTATTAATGCTGACAGTCTGCAATGCTTCTCAGTTGCCCTCCAAGAATAGATTGAGAAAGTTTGTTGGAAGGAAAAATCCATAGGGTAGTCAAAGAATGATATGAAAGAAAGAACATGTCATATTAAAGATGAATTGAGTACATCTTATGACCAATACATCTTAACTTGAGCTTTTAATAGTTTCTGTTTAAATCATTTCTGATCTATAAATTGTTATCACTAGCCTTTATATAAGTGACTGGCTTTATAAGGTTGGATATACATGATCAAAGTTTGGAGCAGTATGAGAGGTCTCAGGATATATGTAATTCTTTGTTTTATTTTCCATAGTATTACAATTTAATTCTTCTAGATGCCTGTGTCACTGTGTACAGCTTGACCCAGTAGGTTTTTACGACATACAAGAAAGTGAACAGAATTAAAAAAACTCAGAAAGGGAGCCCTTAACAGTACATTAAGGTAATACTTTAGTTGTGATGGCCTTGATTTTGAAAGCAGATACTTAAGGATGTAGCTTTCTATTCTGTTAAGCAATTCCTACTTATTTCATAACAATGCTTTAATTTGCAATTCTTTTCTAAGGCTAACTCTTGCTGTGCATTATTCTTGCTCTACCTAAACAGCCTTACCTTGAGACAGTTATTGGCAGCAGTACAAATTATCTGACTCCTGTAATGATCCATTAGAAGAAGAGTATGAGAAACCAGTGCAAATTAGCAATAAAAACTCTAAAGATATAGATCACTGGCAACAATTTAGGAATAATATCTCAGCCTGAAGCAAATTCTGGTGATTCACTGGTAATTTGCTAGAAGCCTTTTAGCTTGGTTCTCATTTGTAAAGTGAATAGTAGGTTATTTTGCATTGTGATTGAAAGACCTGAAATCTTAGTTATTATTTAAGGTTATCGATTTCTCCAAATGGAAATTTACCCATATATTAAAGATCTTCTTGTCATAAATGGTCAAGGTAAGAATAAGAATATCGTTTCCACATATTTAAAAATGCTACTCTGGTGTAGACAGTACCTTTGCCTGGGCATGATGTTTGCCTGCTGGTTGGCACATAAAGTAAGTTCTCAGTTTAGGCAGCTGCTTTTATGACACAAGTAAGAAACAGCAAGGTTTTGCAGGTAAGAATAAGGGATCCCATTGTGATTCAAAGGTCTTATGGGATTTCTGCAATCAGGGCTAACAAAGGAGACAGTTGCCTTGAATGGCAGGCCACTTGGGGCACATCAACACATGCCCCAGTCAGGGGATCCAGCTCTCTGACTTCTCTGCTGCTGTTGAAGAGGTCCTTGAGGGTAAGAAAAGGCTTTCTCTGCACAGCCATTGCCTCTCTTGCACTTCACTGGGCACAGCAGAACCCAAAGCTCTAGGGCTCCTTTGTGGCTAATTATCCCAGGATGGGGTTATATCCAGCTGGGTGGGAGCAATACAGTCCTGGCCCCATGCTTTAGCCTCTACTGATCAACAGCCTTGAGCTGACTCTGTGCCAATCAAGCTCTGTACCTCTGTGAAGGATACAGAGGGGTGCTGGCATCAGTATAACCAAAGATCCCGTGGCACTGGGAAAACTGTTTTTTTCCCAGCTCTGATGTGCACAATACACTTTAACATTAAACTGTTTTTTTCCCAGCTCTGATGTGTGCAATACACTTTAACATCCAAATGCTATACTGCACATCAGCAGACCATGTCCTTTTGGATCCTCACACAAATCTTCAAACTTTATCAGAAGGACCATGGGATATAGGTTTTAACATAATTATTTCACAGGAAGTCAAACAAATATAATAGGCAGGGAATAATTTTTACATAAATATGTATTAAATCATAAACATTAATCTAATGAGATTGTGTTGAATGCAATGTAGCAGGGATATGTTTCATTTTAGACAGGAATTTTTGCCTTTGTACTGATTTTCTTTTTTTTGGCTCACTTCCACAAATACATGTCCTGTGTGTGGCTTCTGATGCTTTAGTGCCATGTGGGTGTGTGAAGGCAGAAACACACATAGGTGAGATGCCACTGTGAGGGTGGCCAAATTAAATCTTGGTGCACAGGAGGGGTTACAGGGGGCAGAATCTTCTTAAGCAAAAGCAGAGGGACTCTGGATCATGCCAGAGAGAACTGTACAGCTGGCTGGGTCCTGAGTTTGCTTCATTCCAAAGGCTACAGAAGTAAAATAATATAAACTGTCAGAGAAAAAATACAGAGTTCAGTTTTCAAAGGTCAAATCAACTATTGCCAGCTGCTTTGTTTAATTCTGCTCATTACTCACAGCATAAAAGCAGTCATAGTTGATTGCAGTGTAGTAGCATAATAAAGTTTATTTGTGGTACAAAAGAAGGCTCATAATACTTAACATTTAAAACGTATATCTCCATGACATTTGTCCTTTTCATTTGATTTGCCTTTGCTAGAAATGTAGGCATGCACTTCCCTTTAGAGGTCATTGAATAGCCTGTGTGTGTGTTTTTCTTAAACAGCATTAAAGGCACACTGGGAATTTAATCAACTTCCTACTGAAATTCACTCTGAATTCTTTTTCCACAGGAAGTCATCAAGCTCAGTTCAGTGTGTGCAGTGCAATTCACCTAGAAATACCTTGCTGAACTGAAGCATTCATGTCATAGAAAAGAAACCTTTTCTATGAGGAATTTTGAGGAAACAGCATTTCAGGCTACATTCCAGGTTACACACTGCAGTACACTCAAAATAATATTTAGCAGAATTTTGCCTTTTCTTACAGCAGAATTTCTCTTACTGGCATCCAGTCAAGTTGACAGAAAGATGCCAACTGCTATGAGTTATGCTTGTAGCATAGAATCATAGAATTTTAGGAGTTAGAATGGACCTTACAGATCATCTAGTCCCATGGACAGGGACACTTCCCCATTAGATCAGGTTGCTCAAGGCTCATCCAGCCTGACCTTGAACACTGCCAGGGTTGGGGCAGTCACTGCTTCCCTGGGCAACCTGTGCCAGTGTCTCATCACCCTCATAGGAAAAAACTTTCTTCTACTATCTAACTTAGACTCCCCTCCTTCAATTTGAACCCATTACCCCTTTTCCTATCATTATAGTTCCTAATAAAGAGTCCCTCTCCAGCTCCCTTGTAGGCCACTAGCTCCCACATGGAATATTCATGCTTCCCTTGAGAGTGAGTCAGGCCAACAGGCAAGTGCTTCATGCCTGTCAAGGTCAAGTCTTCCTCTACTATCACCTGCCTCCTTTTCTTATTTGGGCTAGTTTTAATCTTCTTTGTCTGTGGGACAGGTTGTGCTACTGCAGTTGGTTGCAGTCTTTTCTGTGTGCCAGTTATTGTCACATTTGTCTGTAGAGCTAGGAACTGGTTCTGTGTGGGCATATCCTGTTGGATTGGGACATCAAGATTAGAAGCCAAACTCTTCCTTATGTAGGTCTCTTTTCCCTTTGGAAACTCTTCCTTATGTAGGTCTCTTTTCTCTTCCCTTTAGTATTCTTCTTTTTTGCTACTTCCCAGGTCAATGTTTCCCTCTGTATGTGTGCTTGCATGTGTTTCTGATCCCTCCCTGGTGGTCTGGCTTTCCTCTGCCCCTGGGGGTTATAACAATCTCTCTAAATCCTTCTCAGTCTTCCTGATGTCTCTTAGTCTCCTGACTGTCTCCTGCAACTCTACTGCCTGTTTTTGTAAGTCATCAGCCAGGGCACACTTGTTGCTGCTAGGTAGGTTGTACTTTTTCCTGCTCAAGAGTATATCTTTACTCTTGATTTCCTTATTTTGATTCTTGCTAGTAGAAAATTTGCAGTTGTGTTTGTTAATACTTTGAAGGAAATCCCAGCTTCAGTGAGGCCAAGACTACTCCTAAATGCAAGATGACATATAAGGAGACTGGTTTCTTGCCTTTGTTTTATATATTTTAGCTTTAATAGTTGTGGTTTTATGTTTCTTTCATCTCAGTCCATCCCTATCAAAATTATGAATGTGAAAAGGCTATGCAACAGAGCTCATCAGTATTCAGACCTTATCTATCTGGAGATCAGAAAAATACTTTTCAGTGTTAATAGAGCCTGAGAAACTGTCATCTTATTTACTTTGAGAAATAAAGTGCTATGTAAGTGCTAAAGCTGAATATGTAGATTACTATTAATATTAGGAATGTACCATAAAATTGAGTTGGTGTCTTGGAGGACGTCGCATACATTCTTGACACCTCAGATCCTATAATGTGTTTATTCTGTGGTCTGTATGGCACAGGTTTGTGACAGATGTTTTGCTAAATGAGGAAAACCACAATCAGTGTGTTATTTGGTTTTAGTCTTTTTTTTCAAAGGAAAATGATATAAATCTTTTAGAGATAATTGTGTCTTAAGTCTGCTTAAATGAGCATCTATAGTCTTTATCATGAAAAATATAATTAGAAACCTCATTTAATATGCAGCTAAAAATGCAGCATTTTTCCCATCATTGCTGATTTTCAGATTGAAAAAAGTTATGTGGGTTGATTTTTCATGCTTCCATCTTAGGCATGACATTCTTTTTACAGGCAAATTTCCTGTCATATTTTAATTTCAAATATGGGCTCTGTGAAGCCTATTATTTAAAAACCTATAGGAATATCTACACTTTTTCTGTTGTGGTTCCCCTCCTCCCTTTTTCTTAAATAGGAAACTTAGTAAACTGGTAATTTAAATGTGCAGATTTCTGAGGCAGCACTGTTTAGTGTCTATGCTTTCTTTTAAGTAAATGTTCCATTGCCAGATGGTGTTTCTACAACACAAAGGGAAAGTGCCATTTCCTCCCTAGATATCTAAGTTTCAGGTAAATTTACTGAACCTAGGAAAAAGCTAAAATTTCTGATATCGATTCATAATAGCTTACCTTTGTTTGTTGTAGTGTTTCTCCCAGTGAAAGTCACTTCTTAAACATTACAGATGCTATCACAAAAAAATAAATTACTATAAGGATCTGGTCTGAGACTCAGGAGAGTTAGATTTTAATTCTGTTCATCATCTGTTTGACAGAGGCATGTTACTTTGCCTTGAGTCTTATCACCTGAGACCTCTGGCTCTGACTGTGATACAGATAACAGTATAACTGCTGTATTGATTTAATAGCAATAATGAAATCAGGCTGATCCATTGGCCTCCTCATCCAGTGCACACAGTACTGGTCCTGTGACAATTTTATGTTTGCACATCTAAGCTTCACTGCTAATGTAAATTAAGTGCATTTTACTCCTTGGTAGAAGATCCACCACTCTTCACACCTAGTTTGATGGGATTTTGTTGGGTGGTTGTAGGATTTTTAGACTTGAATTTTTGTAGCA
This sequence comes from Acanthisitta chloris, assembly GCF_000695815.1. Classification (NCBI taxonomy): domain Eukaryota; kingdom Metazoa; phylum Chordata; class Aves; order Passeriformes; family Acanthisittidae; genus Acanthisitta; species Acanthisitta chloris. The sequence continues at coordinate 23,552 of NW_008679816.1, read as the reverse complement.
GACCATAGGCTCACAGAGTTGCAGCTGGCCCCAGTCCAGCAATCTGAAAGCTTTAATCATACCTTTGGAGGGTCTGTGTTCCTAAACAGAAGATTTCAGTGGATGTCAGAGAAATAAATCTGCCTGAAATGAAAAGGCATTATTCATTTTGTGTCTCCTCCTTAAGTGAACCTGTTTGTGAAAGACAATGGAATGAGAGCTAGAACTGGGAAATGGAGCTCAGGCTGGCCCCAGTCCAGCAATCTGAAAGCTTTAATCATACCTTTGGAGGGTCTGTGTTCCTAAACAGAAGATTTCAGTGGATGTCAGAGAAATAAATCTGCCTGAAATGAAAAGGCATTATTCATTTTGTGTCTCCTCCTTAAGTGAACCTGTTTGTGAAAGACAATGGAATGAGAGCTAGAACTGGGAAATGGAGCTCAGTAGACTAGGATGGAATGAGAGCTAGAACTGGGAAATGAAACTCAAGTTTTTAGACTAGGTGAAATATGTAGCAGCTGTTCAGACTCTTAGGCTTCTTCTCCTTCAACATTAACCTGCAGCACCTCTCAGGGCAGAGATGGGTATGCAGCTGGTCCTCCCACCTGAGCCTTGGCCTCTGATTAACAAGGACACAAATTAGTAGCTGGAAGAGTTGAAGCTTTCATAACAGGCATTATAACGTGACTGATGTAAAGCCTGAACAGCTCATGGCAACAACTTCTATTTGCTACCTTCTGTCTTAAATTCAGACTGGCATCTGGTGTGAGGGTCTGTGCTCCAGACAAACAGATGATGTTGAGTGTTGCTCATACATTACATCCATGCTCACATGCATAAAGCTGTGTGAAAAGAAGTGCTGATAAAATGATGCTGTATAATCTCTTGCCTGTCTTAACTTGAATGGGGCAGGCCTAGATAGCCCTTCTACTTTCTGTGCAATCTGGATTCAAATAAAAACTTCCCTGCTCTCTGTGGTCCTGTGAATGCCCCTGTACACTGTACTTATTGTGAACAGTCCTTATTTTCATTGTTTGAAGATTAGTAAAATTTCATCAATAGTTTTAGACATTTTTACAAAATTTGCATGAAAAAAATAGGAATTTTTCAGTCAACATTGATCCCTGGAGGAGAATGAGGAAAAAAACTAGCAGGTTTGATTTTTATAGCTTTTTTCATCTCAACCCTTATGTTTCACCTTTGATCTGTACCCTCTGGTGGAGGAACCACCTGGTGAAACCTACCTAACTTCCCCTGTTGCTAGAGAAGTCCTAATATTTCACTGGAAATAAATGCAGCTTTTTGGATACCCATATCTGCTCAGTGTGAATCCAGGTTTCTTGGAATATGAGTCAGCAGGACTGTCAAAGGGAAACAGTCCACCCTTAAAGGGAAAATGTTGGGTCTCCCAGCAAAAATTCCAGTTTCTGATTCTGTAACAACTTATGCATGTGATTAAACTTAAGCATAAACTTAAGCATAAACTAAAGAGCAACCCTTTGCATAATTAAAACTTAGAAAAATGTCATTTTTTATCCTGGAAAGGATGATTTAAAAATTGTGTCACTGTGATTAAAATTACTAATTTTGTCTTGTAAGTGCAACTGCTGATTGAGACGAAAAGAGATTGTTAGAAAATTATTATTGTTCTCATTTTTCTCGTTAGAGGATTTTAGCCTCTCGGAATGTAACCATGCACAATTAGCATTCACATAACTGCAGGGTGGAAATGAGTAAGAGAGGATAAAGTGACAGGGAGAGAGAGAGAGAGAGGAGAACTCAAGTGGAAATGAGTAAGAGAGGATAAAGTGGCAGGGAGAGAGAGAGAGAGAGAACTCAGTGGTGTTTCCAACACCAAATGAAGCAAGATTCATTTCCATCTGCTTGAGTAGGATCTCCAGTTTCCTGGCCACCTTCCTTCCTACCTTTTCTACCAACAATCTGTTTCCATTGGTTGTACTAAAGGTCAAGCAGCTGTTTGTGTGGCTCAACACCAACAGAGAAATTGGATGCTGTACATGAAGGGTCAAGAATAAGAGGCTGAAATAGGAAGCTCCTTTTAAGAACAACATAAACTGATTATTGTTTCTGAAACCAAACTCAACAAATAGGTTACCATTAGTACTGATATGAGCTGTGATCAGGTTATGGTGCTCTCTCCAGCAGAACAGTGACATTTGAATTTTCTCCCTTCAAAATTTTGCTATGACTGTACCTGCTGAATTACATCCTCTATTTAGTATATTGCTGTCTTTTTTTTTTTTTTTTTTTTTTTTTTTACTACAGTGGACCCATTTTAAATTGTCAGCTATCTTATATAAAGTAACTTTTGTTCTGATATTGATGAAGATTCATCAATTTTAATAGAACTCTTAAATGTAGTGTTGCATTTCACAAGATTTGAGGGAATGTTTCTTTTCCAGTGTGGCTAATTTTCACTGCCTGCCTCCAAATTTGCACAAATAATTGACAGCTCATTAACAACTCAGTAGGAGCTTTGAAAACCAACTGAGAAAAACAATTTGAGCATGGGGAAGAAAGTATTTGCTTCTCAGTTCTGCTGATAGTCTCCAACCAGATTTAAAATGAGATTAGAAAACAACCTAAGTATAAATTATACAGGAAGAAAAGATGATGTTTCATAGACAATTTCTGCAAGTTTTCACCAGGCTGCATGGGCCAACTCATTTGAAGTATGTGTCTCTGTAGATTTCTGTGCCAGGGGAGGTTCTGTGGTCCTTCTGTGCTGACAATGTCACACTGGCACTGTCAAAGTAGGGCAAAGACACTTCCTTGCTTTAAATGGTTGCTATATTTTTCTTGGATTTTACTCCAGATTTTGCCAAATGAGTTAACATTGTTTGTTATATATGGACATTTGACCTGCAGGATAAAATATTTCATTGTTCTTTAATTAAGTACTGGGCTTAGGGAACTCTTCTTGTACATATGGAAAGGTGGTATCCCATAATGATGGCAAAACCAGTATCAACAAAGCCTGTGGCCAGTTCTGCTCCCAAATCCACTAGATTCTTTTCTTAAGAAACAGTTCTTCTGTGTAAGAAAAGAATTCTGCCCTTAATTTCTCTGGTAAATACCCCAGATCTGCATCCCAGACCCTGCAATATCCAGCCCTGCCCCAGCACAGACTGCAGCTTGTCTCCCTGGACAAACAGAGATCTTCTGCCAGCAACAGCTCATACTAGTTTTGTATGAAGAGAAAGGGAATTGCATCCTGCTTTTGCCTTCATCATTCTGCCTCGTATGTGTGGTTTTGTTTGGTGATGTACATGCAGATTGGAGATTTAGATTGGCCACTACAAGCATGAGAAACCATTTTGTCCAGAAAGAAAAGGTACTGGAGTAACTTTCTGAAAACTAATTATAATCTTTATTGAAAGAATCAAATTAGTATTTAATATCTGACCTCATGGCAACGTTCCTCCAATTGTTTGTCTGATATGAATAGAGGGATAACATTTGAGAACATCAAGAGAAAAACCTCAACAGAGTGCTTTCTCATCTGGTAAAGAGCCTAATTACTGATAGTTCTAAGGAGCTGCAACTCCAGTTGCAATGTTATTTCAGGAATACAGCATGCCTACAAAACTCTGGGTCCAGGACACTTAGTTCAGATCACCAGAGTATACTGGTAAGGCAAATATGTGAACAGAATATTGAAATTTTGAAAAGGTACTATTTCAGCAAATATGTGAACAGAATATTGAAATTAGGGAAAGGTACTATTTCACTTTTTTTTTTTAAAGTGTTCTAGCAATTAAATAATCTTCTTGAAGTAATTTATTTCCTTGGGAATCAAATGAAGATTGTAGCAGCATGTGGTTTTAGCCATGGTAAATGGTAGTTAATGATTTTATCAATATTTTATTACCTTGTTCTTTAATGTGTAATTGGTGATCCACCAGGCACTGAGTAAAGCCATTCCCACAAGTAAATATTTTGATAAATCCAAAAGGCTGTGATGAATAAAAAAAATAATCCTACTTGGAAACATAACTATTGACAGTATTTCTCCTCCTGGAGTATTAACATTGCTTGCTTTCATGTGGTATTTGTAATAATACAGATAAATTCAGAAGAAACTGAATTAGCCCAAAAAAGGCTACTTTGCAATTAGAAATGTTTTTTGAGAGGAAGGCAAAGGCAAAAATAACCCCCCAACAACTTGGTTTAGAGTATAGCAATGTGATTTGAGAAGTAATTAAAAGAGTGTAATGCTATTGCAATAATATAACATAAATTGGGTAGTGTTTCCAGTAGAAATATTTCTCTGTTGCCACTGGTAGTTGAATATTCAACCCTTTATTCTTGAAATTATGTATGCACATACATCCTCTGAACTTATCAACATGTTTAGATACCAACCACATCACCAAGAGTCAAACACATGTCACAATGAGCTCAAAAGAGAAAGTCACTGCTGTCCCCAGATAATTTCTTTCCCAGCAGTAGAGAACCAGCAGGGTTTCAGACATCTCATAGTGAAGACTACAAGTGTTGCCTCTCTCTATTTTGATGACTGGGTAAGCAAAGAATTTGTTGCTTCTAAAGCTGTCAGTAAAATAGTTTTGAATTTCTCCTATGTGGATATTTTCTAAGTAGAAGCCAAACAGATCTTCACACAATTCATTTTTTTACAGGGAAGTCTGGGCCAGTTTTAACTATTTTACTTTGTATTCTATGCTCCTGTCTCTACTGTTCACTGGGCAAATAGTAGTTTCTCTGCTTTTTTTTTGCTTTTCAGTGTTGCATTATTCACAAACTTCTGTTTTGAATCCCAAAAGACAGAAAGACTTCATCAGGCATTCAAATCCACACATATATTATAAGAACATCCACTGGTGATGAGCCACATTGGCAGATTTCACAAGCTACCATTAATTATGCACATAACAAAAAAGCACCATGACTGAGAATCATCATTTCTAATAAAAACACTGACTTCTAGTCATGGATCATTTTATTGCTCCTTGGGGCTATAAATCACTCACGTCACTAAGATATATGCTTTTCCTCTTTTTACTTTATTCTTTATAGAAAGATGTTACTGGTATCATGAGAGGGAGAAGTAAGTGTCTCATTTTGTCTTTTTGAATAAATGTCTTGGCCATCTACAGTGAGATGCCAGGGCTGATGATATGGCTGTGGGACAGTGCAGAAGAGTAAATGCTGAGACTGAGTGTGGGGAACAAGGCAAAGACAAGGGAAGATGCAATGCAGTTGATATGCTCCACCATCTCATGGTAAAACTTAGAGGAGAGTTAGACCTTTAGCATTTAAAGCTGTGTCATATCCCTTTCTTTCTCCTTTTAGGTATGCAGGACAGAAGAAGGTGTAGAAGCTTTTCCAAAGCAAGGAATTCTTCTGGTATTTTGGAAAGGTGGCCAGGTACAGGATGCATCACCTGGTGATGGAGAGCCTGCTCTACTGTGTGAGTCAGCAAACCTTTTCTCTTGGTTCTTGTGATCCTGAATTTTGTAATGTATTTTATTTCTTGAAGTGGCCTCATTCAATTAATTTCATGTGCAGGAAAATTTAGCAATGTGTAGTGAGAGAAATAGAAACTCTAAATTCCCTCCATAACATGTCAAGTCCTTTTTCTGTATAATTCTTATCTAATATTTGTTGCTTTACTTTCATATGAATTTTTAGATTGGGCATATGGGCAAGTTGTTAAAGTATTTCTCAACTTGTCAAAAAAAGGGGAATACTAAGAATCCTGCTTGTTTCTTATTCCAAAATCCTTTGGGATGCAAAGCAGGGAAAGCCTGTTTTGCATGCAAAAGGCCTTTATTCAAAAGCCTATGCAAATTAAAAGCAATACTGTGGCCATCAAGTGCAAAGTAATGTAGGTGCAGGTCACAAACACTGCACAGACTTTAACTAAGGGTATGAAATAATGAAATTAAAATTGTTTGGCAATTGAAGAAATGGAACCTAGAACACCATGTAACCTGTCAATTAAAATTGTTTGGCAATTGAAGAAACAGAACCTAGAACATCACGTAACATGTTCTGAATTCTGCCTGGTTGAAATTGTGCTGCCTGAATCTCCTTTTAGTTGTACTGGTTTAGTAAAAATATTCCCTGGTTGAAATTGTGCTGCCTGAATCTCATTTTAGTTGTACTGGTCTAGTAAAAATATTCGATTTCAACCATAATTATATTTCTTTCAATTTCCTTAAAGGTAGACCTTAAGCAAAAAGATAATTTCCTTTAAGATACACCAAGCCAATTTAAATACTTCTGTGTTTCAGTCACCAAGCTGAAAACTTGCCACTTTATTTCAGGTCATTTCTCTCTACTTTTGTGTTTGCCATCTCTTGTAGTCTGCTTGGCATTTGGATCTGCCAACACATTGGAATTAATAGAAGTACATGAGCAGAGGAAGTCAGGTAAAGAGAGTGTGTCAAGATTACATCTCCTGCTTGAAAGCTGTTGTCAATATTAAAGTGCATTTGAGAGCAGTGAGATTTCCTGTGAAAGCAGCTGCTACTTTTTATAAAGAATTTCTGAAATACTGGAGAAATGTCAACTTGTCTTGCAAGATGTTTTGCAAAGAATTTTCTCAATTCTTCTAGAGCAGCTACATAAAAAATGGAAAGGTATACAGATCCAGTGCTAAGATTGGCAGATGCCAGTGAACACATATAAATATATATATAGATTTGCCTGGTTATATTTAAAAACAGCGTGGCCAGAGTTTTGTGGTGCAGCACATCCAACACAAAGATTTCAGAGTTATATATAGACTTTTACACTGTTCAAAAAGTAAGCTACTGAGACCTGCTGGTTAGATTCTTAAATAGCTTCTTAATTTAGGGACAGTGGAACTTGTAATTTATAATTTTCTTTTATGATTCTTGTTTTCCTTTTGTAGTTCCTTTTTCTCAGTGCTTGGTGCCTGTTTAGGGTCAGTGTGACAAAATAAGTAACTGGTAAAACGTGCAGTTTCTAAGACAACAATTTTGCTGCAAATGGCAAACAAAGATTTTAGTCAGGAGCACGAAAAGTTTGAGTTAAACTTTTCGAAGTTTATTTTCGAAGAATCAGAGGTAACAAGTTAGTTTTCTTCTTTTTTTTAAGGGTGGAAGTTTCCATTTACCATCTGAAACTTTTTCCTAAAACAGTTTTCTAAGATCTCCAAGTCCTCTTATGCAATATGTGCTGATATGATGTATGGTTTGAGAAACTGTCTATTTTAACTTGGCATTCCTTAAGTGTGAAGACACCAGATCAGGTCCATGGTTATGTTTTAGCTTCCAGAAAGATTAGCATACTTATATTAATATGAGCATGCCTAGCAATACAGCACTTTTCAAGCTGTGAACACACATTGACTTTGAGTGAAGCAGTTGAAAGAGTGGTGCAATGAACTGTTCATTCCACAAATATATTTCTTATTACAAGCAAAGCTGAGGGTTTACAAGAACATTCCCTGTTTAAACATCAGGTCTTTGAAACAAATTGAATCAGTTTTAATTATTAAAAAAAATGAAATGTAAAAATGTTCAGATTTTATAAGCCCTAGGGTGGCTTAATTAAAACTGAAGAGAAATTAAAATTATTGGAATTTAGGGCAACAGGAAAAGAAATGATAGGTAGGAAATTTCAGGCTATAATAAGAAAAGAAATAGCTTTAAGTCACTTGGTAATTGTAGAGTAAAATTCTCAAATGCTGGCTCAAGTTATTACCTGACCCAAATCTCTCTACAGCATCTAGGCCTTAATCTAAAATAAAGCATTTATGGATGATTAGTTTGACAGTAGAGTAACTTTATATCAGTTAGTTATCATGTTAATGAAAATAAACTACTGATAATTTATCATAAACTCTTATCACTGTAGTCCTTAAAATTGCAGATTAAACTGCTTTTAAATTACAAATTAATCCATAATTTAAACCCTATTTTCAGTATCACTGACTGCTGCAAATGTGATTTCTATCAGTCTCTAACATTCCTGATAAGTGGGACCCAATTCTGAAAGAGTTGTTGTAACTATTGTCTATTGCAGTTCATTTGCTCAGGAAGATCAGTTTCCACAGCACTGAGAACCAAAGGGTTTTTATTGAAATTAGATGTTCTGTGTATAATCCCTTCCTGGTCGTCATAAATCAGGAGTTCCCAGTGCTATTTGTATTTGTCTATTGGTTTTGAAAACATTTGTGTAAATTGTGTTCTGCAGCCCAGTGGCAGATGTCAGGAAGGAAAAAGTGGCTAAGGGGGCCAAGCACTCTGAGAGGACAGAGTCCTGCTGATGAAGATCTTTGAGGAAATAATTGATCTTTTTTGCTGCTGAGGCATTTGCCCTCCTGGAGTCCACAGTGTGTCATGGTCTGTGTGCACTTTTGTCTGGTTAAATGGCAAAGTTTCAGCTGTCATTAGAATATTCTTTTATCTGCCACAAGGTCCATGCTAAATTTCTTCAATATCCACCTAGACTTGAACATTACAATCCATTTTTTGTCATGTCTTCTCCATCTTTCTTATCTATTATGCTAATATCAAAACTAGTAAAGACTAGATTTTAGTTACTAAGTTTTCTTAACATCGGATAGGAATAAAAAAAATTAAACTTTCTTTGTTTTCAAGATTTCCTCTTGATTTTTATGAGTAGAAAACAAATTCAGTATAGCCCTGTGGAGTCAGTGAAAAGCCAAACAGCAGTATCAAATCCAGGCACATCATACCATAGCATCAAGCTATTATTCAAAATTCATAATCCCAAGGCTTGGAAAAACACAGTATCAGATTCCAGACTGCAGTTCATTATTGGATCTGTTTGTTTGAGTTAACACTGTAGTAATAAGTCATTTCTGTAATAAAACCATAGCCAATAGATAACAATTCTGTCTGATGCAGTTGACAATTCAGTGTATAATATCAGCTTAATATTGCATGAAGAAATTTTTCTTATGTAATTTTTACCAATCAGAACTCTCAGAAATCTTAAGTATGTTTGTAATTTTTACCAATCAGAACTCTCAGAGATCTTAAGTATGTGGTTCCATCTACCCTTTCTCCTCTTTTTATTTAGCACTCTAGTCCTCTTAAGGAATGGGGAATTGATCTCTGACCTTTCACAACAAGGAAGGTTTTTCTGAAATATTTAGATAATGTGATCTTACTTTTTTTCCTACTTAGTTTTTCAGAATAAAAGAAGGAGTGTAGAAAGAAGCATTGCTGAAAGCTGCACATGTGATTGCTCTGCGTTTTCAGACTATCCTGTGTTAATTAGATATGATTAAAGATGATGTGTTGCATATCTTTATCCTAAGTTTATAGTAATGTTGCATGACAGATGAATGGACACTGCTGTCTCTGATTTCACACTAAAACATAAGATACATTCAACTGGAAGAACAGAGAGAGGGTTAACATAGGATGAAAAAGGAGATTATTACCTATGTCGCAGGCATATTTTCTGGGATTTTCTCTTGTGACAATATTGTAGACACCCAACAAAAGTTTTCAGCATGGTGTTTGTGGTATGTCAGAGATAGGTGGCTGAATGCAATGCCACATGGTCTTAGATTTAGGCTCGACTTGATGGGGAAGATGTGTAAGAAACTGCAAGAAGCAAACCTGGCCATTGGTACAAGGATGGTGAGCAGCTCTGTACCATACACACCACTATGACATGATACCTGTAAATGGGACTAAGATCTTAAAACCTTCCTAAAAAAAGAATATCTTCCAGACCAGCTTTGGTCTCATAAGAGTGCAAAATATTTTTCAGCCACTCCTTTCCTCTGGTCTGTGAATTCTGTCCTCCAGGCTCTGCCCACAATCCCAGGCTGTAGATAATTGTGTTGCTAAACCATGCTCTGCTCCCTTCTGGCTTTTGATTTCTCAGAGACTGGTTGGGATTTTTATTGTTATACCTTTGAATCTGTGCCATGATTGTTACCATTGCTTATTTGCTTGGCTTTAGTTTTCTTTTTTAGCTTCTTCAAAGGATTTCTAGGGCAGAAACAGAAGTGATTGATTTATTGACACCAAAAAAGAAGCCAATATTATTTTTACCTACACTCTCAGTAATTCCTCCTCTCCAAGCTAAGGACCTACACTCTCAGTAATTCCTCCTCTCTAAGCTGAGGAAAAAAAGGCAGTTCAGATGCCATTACCATTTCATTGAGTTTTCATCAGGGGTGCAGTTTATGATTTGGATTTTCTTGCCTGTCATATGTATTTTCTAGTAACCCACTGATTCTTAATTACCCCAAGGTATTTCAGGCCTATCTTCTTAGACAAGTGCACAGCTGTGTATTTTCTGGGGGATTACTATTTGAGCCCTGTCTGAGCATTATTTAGATTATAAAGTAGAAATTTAGAGGTGTCAGGTTTATGTATTTTTCATAAGGTATGTGTGGTGTTTGGGATGTGCCAAGAGTTTCCAAGGAATTAATCTGCTGCACAATAGCAGGGCTGATTGTGTGAATCATCCCTGTGCATTCAGCTCAGATTAAGGCACATTATGGTACCATGCTTATTGCTTTCAACCCTCTCTATTCATACTCTTCACATCTGAAATATTCACATATTGTTAGGACATTTTGAAAAAAAAAATAATTTAAGATGCAAGTGTGTTTGTCTGAACAAACTTGCCTGTCTGTATCTGGATTAGCAAACACTTCAGTTCTGATAGAAGCTATTGTAAAAGGCCTCATATCTCACATGTTGTGCCTTCTGTTGTTCCTGCTAAAAAAGCTATTCAGTCAAAATACATGTGGGCAAAATGAAAAAGAGTATCTGTCTTGTTCATTACTTTACATAAAGTTATCATCAACATGGTCAGCAAAATGCCTGAAATGGAGCCTCTCTGTCAGTTTGGGGAGACCTGTCTGTTCTGTGCAGTTCTAGCAGTGAAAATATTGAATAACACTTTATAATTTTAAAGTTTAGAACAAAAAAATAATACTGTAGAAGTGTGGTAAAATTGCTCATTTTTTCCCCTTTTCCCTTACCTGCAAAGTGAACACTAAACTTTTGTTTAACTAATAGAAATGGTGAATTCTTTGTTAAAACCAATAAATATTAATACAGTAGTGGAAAAAAAACAAACCTAAAACTTATTTGTTAATGCTCAGAGAGTAGAGATTGTTCCCTTAGTTAAACAGGCAGTGTAATTTTCACTTGCCCCAATATTTGGAAATACCATACTCATATATTGTCTTTCATACTGGTACCAGCATGGCTGAGTCCTGTAGAGTGATAATATCCCACTTAACAGCTGGGGAAAGGCATTTCTTGGTAGTCCACTATCACAGCCCAGGGATTTTCAGCTGTGCCAGTGCTGGGAGCATGGTGCAAGGGAGGAGAGCCCAGTTTGGATGGGTGATGTGGTGCTGGAGGAGCAGAGGGTGGTCCTGGCCATCAGCACTGACATGGCCATGAGCCATCCTCTGCTGCAGGGTTACAGTGGGCACCTCTGCATGGCAGTGATGTACCAGAGGTGCATGTCCAGTCAAGGAGATCACTTGCTTTTTCATCCTGTTTCTAATTGAGAAAATACTCAGGTTTTATTGCCTTCCAGAAGTGCTTCAGTGACTTGGCATGTGAACAAACTCACCAAGATCCCCTGCCAGCTGGGTAAGTAATAACAGAAATATGGGTAAAATAGTACATTTCTTATCTTGTTAAATTTATCAAATTTTTATCTCCATCTTTTGGGTCTTTATCTCATCCCCTGTACGAATGGAATAAAGGACCAATGGTCTGATGAGTCCTCAAATCATCTTTTTGTTTGGTAGCAGAGAGAAAAAAAGGTCTTGGGAGGATACTGTTTCTCTTACAGATAATAATTTGTGCTTTGCATAAACCTTTGAATGTTCCAAGTTGCTTAATCATGTGAATACAAGACTCAGCTGCTGATCTTTTATTCTTGCCCCATAGCTGGTGCCCTGCTTAGTTAATTGCTGTAAGCATCTCCAGTGTGATGACAAGATACATAATGAGGCATTGGGTTATCTGTGCATCTGTGCACACAGAAGCCTCAAGCAGGGAACAAACAATGCTATATCTTAACAGAAGATTTATAATTAGCCTAGTTATATATGTATCTGTGGGGGTTTTTGAAACTTGTTTTTTGTCATAGTAGCATATGCACCTCATTCTCCTTTCCACCTAAATTTAAAATGTGTTTCTATCTGACACAGTATATTAAATACTAATGCATTGTGTAATCTCAGATGTGTGAAATGTCATGAGAACAAACACCAATTTTTACCTGGCAAACTCTCTATTGTCACACTTTGTTCTTCAGTGCAGGGTACCTCATCCTTGTATCTCTTAAAAATGCAATCTTCACATCTTGCAATGTTTTCTATAAGTTTCATTATCTGTAATTTGAATTTTTTAATATCATTTTTTCCTGCCTAAAGTGGTTGGCTATAGCCAAGTGTCCAATGAAATAATATCACCACACATTTTATAAAATATTATTTGGTAAAAATATTGTGTTTTAAAGATATTTTGTGTAAAAGAGTCTGAGTATTTCCAACTCTGAGCTCTTCTATCTCTAGAATGGTAAATGAAAAGAGGAACACATGATGAGATTTAATTCAATTCCTTTCACCTTTCTTAATTCCTTTCACCTTTAGGCCTGACTGGTCATGTCAGAGATGTACCATATTTGGACTTAAATTAGTAATTTTAGTTTATTCAAAGGGAATTAAGTAACTACCAGGCTTTGAGAATATTAGCTTTAATATCTTTGGTTGTTGGCTGTTGTTTTGTAAAGTGATGACAATGAATACTCTCCCTCCCTCCTCTCACCTTTCTTAATTCCTTTCACCTTTAGGCCTGACTGGTCATGTCAGAGATGTACCATATTTGGACTTAAATTAGTAATTTTAGTTTATTCAAAGGGAATTAAGTAACTACCAGGCTTTGAGAATATTAGCTTTAATATCTTTGGTTGTTGGCTGTTGTTTTGTAAAGTGATGACAATGAATACTCTCCCTCCCTCCTCAGATTATAAATTCTTTATGAAGGTTGTTGCTATACACTAGGGCAGAACCAGACTGGACATCATTACAGGCTTTTGTGGACTGCCAAAATGCAAATAATAATAATTTTACCTTAATAAAGTTAGCATTGGCTTGGTTTTTTTCTGCTTAGCATGCACTATTCCAACTTTATTCTTCATAAATAAAAATAATCAGACTTTATTTTGTCTACTGCCAAAAAGAAATTAAATCATTGTTAGATACTCTTTTACTGTTTTCCAGGTTCAAAAATTATCTTTCTTAAAAGCCAGTTTCAAAATATGCCTCATTTTTATTGTTGTCCCTTTTTGCCACCTAGAGTCCGTCAGTTTTATGTACCAGAAATAATTTATTTCTTTTATCTTTTCTTTTTTTAGTGATGTCCTTGTGAAGAATTTAAATGTCTTGCATAATTAGAGCTGTATGCAGCACCAAGTAGAATTGATTAGCTAACAACAAAACTCTGTTTCTTTTGTGTTGGGTTACTGCAGCTGCTTATATCATTAAAGGCAAAATTATTTAAAAAAAGAAGAAAAGAGAACACCATAATCAGTCTTACAGCTACCAGAATAGTAAGAGGGTTTATTTGCCTTGGTTAGTTGTAAAACTAATGAGTACAGTTTCATTAGAAGTTCTGTGGGTTGTTTAATTATAACTGGGAACTTGCATTTCTCTCTTGCATTTCCTTGGTGCACCTCCCTGATGAAAACCATACAGCAGACCCAAGACTGCTTTGTCTGGAAAAACTCAGGAGGTTGGAGCCCAAATCCCATCTCTGCCACTCTAATCTGGTCAATATTTCATACTGAGCATGGCAAAACAAATTCTTTACCCATTTTGATGAGCAGGAGGTTATACTGCACAGTTTGCAATAAGAGTTCCAGATTTGGAAAACAAGTTTAGATTAAGGGAGGACTTAGTATCTACCTTAAAAGTTGGTTATTTTTTTTTCTTGTTTTGTACTTTTCCTCTGCAAAATGTTTGAATTCAACAGGTCTGTACATTAAAAATAATTCTTTACCTTTGTCTCCCAACTCTTTTTGGATGAAGGGAAAAACAGATTGAGAAAAGATACAGCTTATCAAATTCTACAGATGTATAGCCCCAAAATAGAACTGAAAATAAAAGTGAATACATTAGAAAGGAGATCTTAACACACAGGGAATAGGAGAGCAGAATCAACCAATCATTCTGAAACCAGTTTATCATTAGACAGAACTAAGGAGACTAATTAAAACATGAATCCTATTTGATCCTCTCTTAAAATATTGATTTCTTCCCCTACTCCTCCAAGTAAGGTCTTTCTTTTTTTTTCCCTGTGTCTAAGTGGACTTAAAAAATGGCTGGGGGACTTCTTTCAAATTATAATTTTAGCAATAAGGTGTCTGGCATAGCTGCATTCACCAGAAAAACAGTGATATGAGAAAGATTTCAACAAAACCTCTAAGCAAAGAAAGTTTGTCCTGCTATTACTCCAGTCATTCCACACACCCTCTCAGTTGCCTGCCTTCAATGGCAAGTATCTAAATCTGATCTTTAAAAGAGAATATGATATTAGGCATTATCAGGAATCTTAGAGTCAGTTATGAGAACTTTAAAATGTGCATGTGCTGTGTGCAGTGGTCTGATGTTGTCACTGCCCTCTCCTCATACTAGCAAAGCCTGCATACTCTTGAAAAACTGAATCCTCTTGAAAAACCTCATATCCAGCTACTTCCATGGAGATATCAAAGCCTTGTTGGTAGGACTTTCCAATGTCACTGTTGACTAAAACCCTCAGGGAAGCCAGAAAGGCTATTTTCAAGGAGGTGGAGCTCAGGATAAGAGGTGCTGTTTAGCAGCAGAGCCAGGTCTGATGATGAGTGAGATTGCAGATGGGAGAGATGGTTAAGCCATGGGTTTAGCAGGAATTTGGCATGTGTGCAATATGTCTTTTGTCATTAAAAACCAAATTCTCCTATGGTCTGTGACCTGCTCCTCCCTGTGCAGCCCAGGGTGTGGGTCAGGCTGTGCTGGCAATGGCCATAGCCATTTGGCTACGACAAACTGCACTTCACTCTGTCTTGCAATACAGATGTCTTAGATTTCATTACAATTTTACTCAACAGCTAGCTGTAACCCCTGAGGGCTGCTTCCCTCATCTCTGTGTTAAATCCAGATTCATAAGCCTTTAAAGCTGATAGATCATTTTCTTTTATGTCACGTTAAAAGGGCTGTAAGGAACACCCAGTGATAATTTATTGAAAAGAAAATGAACAATAAGGTTAATGACATTGATACATCTCAGCTGTGATTCAACCTGCTAAAATAATTAGTACTTTCAGGAATACACAGGGTCTTTCTTTTGAGTATTTTTTTTACACAAAAGAATAAAATGCATAACTTTTATTGCAGCCTCATGGGTTCTTATTTTTCCTTTAGTCTTTACCATGGAGGTTAAGATTTTGCCATTTTAAAGTTTTATATATGAATTCCCCACTCACCAACTCTACAGCACTACCAGCAGTGCTCTTATTTCTACTCTACAGCAGGTAGATTCTGGGGGGGTTTTTGTATTTCCTCTTGTATGATAAGCAGCACAACAGAAGGCATAACTTGCTTTTACAATTATTCCAACATAATTTTAATATCATATTCCTCAGATCAGTCGTTGCCAAACCAGGAAAAATAGGTTGCTCCTTCTGAGGTTAAGAGGCATCATGGGCAAACAGTATGAGTGGAATTAGTGCTCATAAGCAGGTTTTTTTTATTTCACTCTAAGATATATTTGTAACTATAACTGAAGATGCTGTTCATAAGCATTTCTGTTATTGCTAATGATCTCTTATACCCTCTCTTTGCAATTAAAGCTGCACATTTAGTATCTAAGAGTTTTCTAGTGAATTTGTCTTTATTTAGTAAGAGGTTTAAATTCTATTTGTGAAATAATATAACTAGTGTCCAGTTTGAGGTATGAATATGGTTTGAGTTCTTTTCTGGTGGGGGAAGATATGTAGAAGCAAAAGTGGTTGGCATTCAGCAATAAGTTCTATGGCATATGAAGATCATATCCATATCTCATATTAAAAAGTGGAATAAGTTAATTTTCCAAGCAAAATGCATTTATGTATATAACACACTTTAGTATGATGAATGTATGAAATTCATCAGAGCATGAATTTTCCTTCAAGGAATGTAACATTTTCACTGTGTTTGAGTGTATCTTTGAATTGTTTTGACATTAATAGTGACATGTTTAATAGATAAGAGGTGCATCATTTGTGACAGCTTCATTGCAGCTGAACCTTTGAAGAATCATTTCTCCTTCTTTACACATGTTCAACCTCCTAAGCCATATGGTCTGTGTTCCTCAAGATGTTTCACATTAGATCAGCCAACTAAGTGCATCAAAACATGAGTTGTCTCAGAAATGAGAGACAGGCTAGAAATTGAAGCACAAGGGTAATTTTTTTTCTCCTGATTACATCATGCAATAGAGTATCTGTCTGCCAGCTTATGTGGTAGATGCAAGTAATAAGCTAATATTCCAGCAGTAATTTACTGCATTGCAAACTATCTTCCTATTAACTGTTAAGGAAACTTTCCAGTCTGACCATTCATTAGACTCTCTGACAGTCACATTCCCAATGCCAGAGATTTTAATTGCTGGGACTGAAGCCCCTTCACAATGGGCAGCTCTGCTTGACTCCCTACACATCCCATTCACACAGTCAGACCAGATTTCCTTACCAATTTGACCCCAGGTTTCCCAAAGCAGAGTCTTGGGGTCCATAAAGCAATTTATTCATGATTCAGTAACACAGGAACAGTCCAAGCTGGTGCCTCTGAGGAGAGCCCCCAGCAAAGGAAGCCTTGGGCTTTTAAACCCTCCCAGTCTGCTCACATGCAAGTCCCATTCTTCCTTCCAAGTCTTCTGCTCCTGCTGTGCCTCAGTGTCTATTCACCTGGCTGGCATCACTGCTCTTCATGCCCTTTTTTATGCAACCATTTGGCAGTTCATAGCACCTCATCTCTCTGGAATCCCACACTGAACTCAATCTGCATCTTGAACTGCATCTCAAATCTGGAGCTTGCAAATCGAGCTACCTGCACCAGGTCTATTTCTCAACACTGATTTAGTTTCTGTGCTCTGCTGGGGATGCACAATGCTGATCCCTATGTAGTGTTGAATTAATAGCACACTTTTAGAATACAGAAATGTTTTTTTGTTGTTGTTGCTGATATTAAGGTGAGTTGCAGTGTCTAAAAGTGAATTGTTTTCTTTTTTTGGGATCCCCAGCCTGCATATGATAATTTTTCTTATACTTCTGAGTTTATTATTTATCAGTGCAGAGAGGGCTGATGTACTTTTTAGCATGTGAATTGCTCTCAGTTTAAAAAATCCAAAGTTAGGAAGGCATCACCTCTGTATCTATATACTGTTTGAGATTTTGGTTTTAGGAAGACTGATAATATTTAATAGGATATATGATAAAATAATTCTACTCATAAACGTATTCTGTTTGAAGTTTTACCCTTCCTGCTCATGCACACATGCTAACACTTCATTTTCTGCTGATTAATATGGTGGAATGTTATCTGTGTTTTCTGTACTTTTAATCCTGAAAAAATCTACAAGTTTGCAATATCTAGCATGAGCCTTAGAGAATAGGCATTTTATTCCAGAACTGTCCATTTCCCCATTTCCCTGTGTATGTGCCTGTGACATTTTCATCACTAACATTTCACCTTATGGCTGCAGTTCATAGAAATGTCATGTCTGTTGCAAAACTTGGGCATTCTTTGTGGTTGTCTTCCAGTACAACAATTTCTAACACATGCTCAAAAGCCAAATGGTTGGAATACTTAATTTTGTATGCCATGTATTCCTTGCTCCTTCACCGAATATTCTAATATTTTAAAACCAGCCAAATGGTCAAGAATGGCTTCACTTTCCTTTTCCATTCCCATCACCTGAGTGCCAGATTGTACATGTTCTTTCAGTCTTTCAGTACAGGTGAGATGAACTTTTGAGACCAACTAAGTTGTTGTACTGTTTGAAAGGACTGTGTGATTCCATTTTCACATCATAGGATTTCTTGTTATATCTCCTTTATCACCTTGATACTAAGATGCTTTTTCTTTAAGCAAACTGCTGGAAAGTATGTTCAATTAACTGCCAAGAATATATTTTATTGAAGAAGTTAGTTCTTTCTGGAGTGAAGAGGGTGTGGGGTAGAAGTGTCATGCACAAGCTGTTGATTTTAAGTGCTTTATACAATACCTGTCATGTTTGCTTGCTTAACCTCAAGGCAGAAAGAAATGGCAAAAACTGTGCTGTTGAGTAAGAATAATCTCTGTTGCATGATTTATTTTCTAGTGCCTATTTTATGGCAGTGTGAAGAATTGGGTTTTTTTGGGTTTTTTTGCATTTTTCTATTAATCCAGAAGATTCCTAGCCTGTTTTCAAACAATGATATTATGTAGTTATTATGTTAAAAAGATGAATCTGACTTGATTGACAGTTTTACAATCATAGCCAGGAGCAATAAAACATATCCTTTGTTTGGGATGTGTATTTTTTCTCAAAAAAAAAAAAAAAAAGGTTTTGATACAGATTTCTGTAAAACTTGAGGTGTTTTGTTGTTGCTGCTTGTGGGTTTTCTCTTTCTGTATGAATTCTGTATCACAATAGCAGTGGCACAGTGCAGGTATTCTGGGATGTGTTGTCCTTAATAGCATTGGTTATACCTGAACTGCAGGACATGTGGGACTAACCTTCAGTGCTGGAGTGTGTTTGTTCAGGTTGAAACTGCTGGAAATGACCACAGGCTGTTCCCCAGCCTGAGTTTTCTCTCCAAGGAGACCTCAGTGTCAGTGCCTGCTCACAAGTGTGGGGAGAGAGAGGAGGTGGAAAAAAGAAGTCTTGTGCCAGAGGATTTGGAGGAGGTGGAAAAAAGAAGTCTTGTGCTGGAGAATTTTCATTATTATAGGAGGGATTTGGCCACAGAATGCACCCAGGCTGTTCCAGAGTCTAGTAAAATAGATATAGCCATTCAGATTCAAATGGGAACTTGAGTTTGTGATTTTGGAGGATCAGAATCAAGGTGAGATAGGCCTTAGACTGCTGGTAGTGGAAAGGAAAGGTGCAGATCTCAGGCAAAGAAAACTAAAGGTAGCAGATTACCCAAGGAACATGTTGCCTATGTGCTTGCATAGGAACCTAAGTGAAAACAGTGAGCATGCTTCTCCAACAACCATGGGAGACAATACCTTCAGGTGGTATAAACTGGATTTCCATCAAAAAAGGTTCTGAGAATGAGTCAAGAGCTGCTTGACAGGAGGATTACTTTTTAAAGGCCATTCTGTGCAGAAGCAGATGGCTTGTTCCACTCCTAAAGTTTGTCTCATGCAAGTGAGAAGGTCTAAATATGTCCTAAACTGCTGCTACTATTAACTTCACAGATAGTCCTTCCTACCTCTTGCAGACACTTCTGTCAAAGTTAGATTAACATCTTTCCTTCAGTGTAGGTGAGGGCAATCCTGAATTGTACTGAGAAGCAGAGAATTTTACATAACACACAGAATTCGGCAATTTTGTGTTTGTTTTCCTATCAAAGTGACTCTATATGACAATGTGTGAAATATGTACAGATGGCAAGAACAGTTATGTTATCAAGTTTGTTTCCTCTGCCAATGCTTACAGAAAAATAATTCTAGCTCCCCATCTAAAAGTATAAATAAACGATGAAACAAAATAGCTTCTCTCTCCACTAGCAGAATAGACACTTCAAAGTTTTTCCCAAAGTAGTTATACATGATTAAATAGGACAAGGAATCTTCTGAAGATCACTGTATTTCTAAGTCATATACCTTACAAATTACACCCCCTATTTAGCTCTTGAAATAGATGTAAATAGACATGTAAAATAAAGAAATTTCATGATGCTGGAAGTGCAACCCTATAGGATAGTTTTCAAAAAAAGAAAAAAAAATGAGATTAGAAGAGGGTCAAAATTATGAAACATTTTTACAGAAAGAGGGAAGAAGAGAAAAAAAGGAAAATAAAGATGAATATAATGTCTATGGATTCTTTATTCTGAAAAATTTCCTTGAAAAGAAAGTATTATTTCTTGCATTTTTTAATGTTTCAGGAGTCATCAGTAATGTTGCATAGGTTTTGTTCTAGTGAAATTGCTTTTTGATCATATTTTCCCATTTATAGCATCACAGCTGGAAAGTAATCTGTGCAAGAAAAAGAAGGTACAGAATAAGAAAATATCTACAAGAGTTATGTTAAACACATTTTTTTCTTCCAGAACTTTTAACCACTGTAAAATTTAAATTTTGATTTTGCACATGTTCTGATAGTTGCACAGACCCAAAAGATATTTAAGTAGTGTAAATCAAGTGAATCTCATTGGAGGAAATCTGTGTCTGAAATATTAATTCTACAAGTTGAAAACTGGAAGAGAGAGAATCCAAGATTACTGGTCCAAAGCAGAGCTTTCCTTTTCTTGTGTACATGTACATTTCAGCAAAAGGAGTTCCAATAGTAGTTAAAACCACTAGTGGCAATAATTTGAAAAGCTGCTAATGGTGATGCATTTCTTGCCAATTACACATCATGCCCCATACATCAGGAAGGTTGTGCTAGTTTGGCCTCCTAGAAGGAGAAAAAAAATCACTGATCAAACAGACAGCAGGGACTATAAATAACGAATATCAGTGTTCAGTCATTAAGATGAATTATATAAAGATTTTTAAGCTGAAACAAAGAGAAAAGGTGAGACTGCCTCCAGGGATTGTGTTTTCATTTCCAACGAGTAGCTCAGAGGAAAGAGCTCCTTAATTTAGTCAAACAAAGGCCATTTTCCCAGAATGTACAAATATGCACATAAACCTGCTATCACTGCACTGCAGTAGGGACCAGTGTGGGTTTTCCAGCATTTTTCATGAAAGTTGAAGCTGAGCCCTTCCTCCTAAGCATTGTTTTAAATACCACCTTAGATCTAGTGAGAAATCATGCACACTATAACACTTGAGTATGTTTTTATAAATACCACCTTAGATCTAGTGAGAAACCATGTACACTATAACACTTGAGTATGTTTTTGCTATTGCTTTGAATGTAACTAATTTGATTTTGGACAGTAGGAATTGGAAGACTGACTTTTGAGGGAGCAGAGGTAAATCACCATTGGATACTTTTGATATTTGCAATTTCTATTCTTATGTTTCATATCTAAAGACAGGATGTGACTCATGAGTGTACCTAACATGCATGTACTGGAAATTTGCAAGGTTTAGTATCCCAGCAAAGGGCTACAAATAGTGAAAATAGGATTTGTAATTCAGTGTGCCTAATTTGTACTGCAGGAAAAAACACCAGCAAAAAGCATTTTCTTTGTGTTAACAGCATTCCTTCTTAGAATAACCACATGTACTCAGTGACATTAGTTGAATCAGTGCTATAAATGCTGAATGGTTTATGAAATGAAGCTCTTACATTTGCCCCACTCCAGGCTACTTTTCTCCCTATGTGAAAACATGGCTTTTTATAGAGGCCATGAAAATATGTCATCCAGTTCTCTCTTGAGGGGTTTGTTTTTTACAAAATCACTATTGGTATGGAATCATAGAATCATAGAATCAACCAGGTTGGAAAAGACCTCAAAGAACATCAAGTCCAACCCTACCATGGTTACTAGACCATGGCACTAAGTGCCACATCCAGTCTCAGCTTGAAAACCTCCAGGGATGGTGAATCCACCACCTCCCTGGGCAGCACATTCCAATGTCTGATCACTCTCTCTGTAAAAAAATATCTTCCTAATATCCAACCTAACCCTCCCCTGGCAGAGCTTGAGTATGTTCTACTCCCTTTTTGTCCTATCATAAGGAAAGATATTTTCATATTTGCAGGTACTCAAATTGTTCCTAGCCCTAATTACGGCAACTTGATTATACTTTTAGAGATTTTAAGTGGAAAAATCCTGTATTCTGTATTTTTGATTAAATTTCTCTTCCTTATAGATATTTAGGATGAAATTCCACACTACTAATAAGACTAGAGACTTCCTCAGGTCCCTTTTAGCCTGTGTTAATCTGTGATTTTTAAATCCTACCTGTATAAAACAACCATACATAAATTTACTGGTGTAATTGAAATTGTCCCAAGTGGGGGGAAAAAAAGAAAAAAATCCCCCTAAAATGTTTAGTGTACATTTCATTTAGTGTGTTTTGAGTTTGCTCTTTAAAAGAAAAAAATACAGTCACTGATTAAAAAAAGAAGAAAATAAAACCAAATGACAGACAATAAATCAAGCTGATAAGGTTTTTCTAGATTCTTCGCTTGCTTGTTAGGTTAAACTCTTAGGCTTCATAAAAATCACACTCTAACAGGATTTTTGTTCCACTGTTTTCTCTAACCGATGCTAAAGGATACAGAATTGTAGATATGTTTTCCAATTATTCCTGTTCTTTTCCATCATGATAAATTGGTGTTTAAATTTTTGATATGAACTAGTATTCAAACACTTTTTTTGCCTAGCTTTAGCAAAGTGGAAAGTAATGAAATAGCAGAGTAATTTTGACAAATGGAGTTTAAAAGGCAGTTAAATAAACAGCAAAATAATTAAATTTTCTATGTGAGCTCTATATTGTGGAGGAAAATATAAATTCATTCAAGGTTAAATCAAGAATTCTACTATAATGCAAAAGGCTTGCTTCTTGCTCAAATTAGAAAATTAATCTTAATGAGGAGTCAAAAATTCCAAAGGGTCCATAGATGTAAATGGGTAAAATGTGTTAATATATAGTAGGAACAGATGAAGAACTGCTTGTTACACAAACTTGTGGTAATGTCTATGAAATCCATGTTATATTCACTATAACACAGTTCTTTTAATAGGATAAGTAGACTCGTAAAATAATCTTGTTCAATTGTGTGGGCAAAGCACTTGTGTTTTCTTTTGTAAAAAAAACCCAAACAAATAAACAATTTGCTATAGGCTTGAAAGTGAAACAGCTAAAAATAATTGAAAGATCTCCATACTTGTGGATATATTCTCACTAAAGGAGTTCTTATTTAAACTATTTTCTGTTTCATATTTTCTTCTTCAGCAGAATACTCTGAAATGTCCCTTGTCTCTCTGGACCATTCTGCTATACTTCACCATATCACTGCACTGCTTGTTTTCATGGAAAGAGGGAAGTTTGGCACATTTTTTTTGGTGGCAGTGCTGCCACAGCAGGTTCAGGACTGTCTAGGTCCTCACTTTTCAGCACCCTTGGCTGGGACTGTCCCCAGGAGAGGGACGTGGGCCAGTTTTGGCCTGGTTTGTGGTGGCTGCTGGAGGGAGTCCCTTGTTATGGTATGGCCAATGATTTTGAGAATTATTTTCCTGGCTGAGACAGAAATCTGAATTTTCTGTGTTCGTGTATGAGAAGAGAGTGGCAGATGTCTAGGGCAATGAGGTTTCCAAAAAACTTGATGTGACTTTATTTTAGAGATTAACGACCTTCTGATAAAGATGATACTTTTTTTTTTTTTCTGTGCAATTCTATCTGTGCTGGTTGA
>NW_008679815.1:17602-30788 GCF_000695815.1 Acanthisitta chloris | reverse complement strand
TCTCCGGGCGGCCCCGCGGTCACAACGGCGTGAGGAGGCTGCGGTTCGCTGCCCGTGCTGGTGCCACGCTCTCCGGGCCACGTCTTCGCGCCGTCCGATCCCGAAGCCCCGTCGCTCGGCTGCGGCCCGGCCAGCGCTTTGTCGGGGCTGCGTTTGGAATCAGGCGTGGCTTGGCCTCTCGCTTTTATTAAGTTTGTCTGAGAACAGGATGACTCGAGTCATGCCAGGATTTGTTTTAAAGCGTGGTAGAGCCCTGGAGAAAAAAACAACAAGGTTACAGCTGACCAAAAGCACAAACCCAGTGTCAAGCAGTTCTCCACAGAAGCTGTACCAGACCTGATGTTCAGTTAGTTTTGTCTTTACCACACTCAGCTTTTAAAAGCAGTCATCCTTCGAATGCACACAGGGGTACAGGTCAGTACATTATAGGTGAGGAATTGTGCAGGTGTGGACTAGTGGTGAGTAAAACTTCATACTAGTTTTGCATTGACATGGCATTAGGGCTGTAAGGGCATGAATATGTGTTAAAGGTAAATACTCTGTCATTTACCAGTGTATTAAGATAACCTTTTCAAAAAGGGCCAAGTCATGTAATCTTCATAATGGTTTATTTCATTTAATGTGCAAAAACACCCGTGGTTTGTTTTTTTTTTTGAGGGGTGTGGCACAAACCCCAGACGCACAGAAATCCTCACTGTAAAGCAGTGAAGAACTGTTGTGCTGCGGAACAGAAGCAGAGTAGGTCTTAAGCATTTGGACACTGCTGCCTATGATGGAGCAGGTAGCTGCACTTTGCCGGTAGAACACATCTCCAGTTTCTGCAGGGCTCACTGCTGGAGACTTCACTTAGTGGTTTTTTACCTTTGATTGTTGATGAATAGAGCACGTTTAAATAGTTGATTATTGTGTCAACGCCTTCTTAAGTTACTGTAACTGGATTGCTTGTGAGCCACCGCTAAGATGGATAACAAATGACCCTTGTATTGCTCTGTCTGATGCCTTAGCCCAGCCAACTCAACTCCTTTTTTTCTCCATATTTGCATTGCAGCGAGTGAGCGCAGATACTGTGCGCATTACTAGTTTGTACTATCAGGATAGCATATCTCTTTACTTACTTTTGAATGTAGGTGGTATCACGTGGATTGAAGTGGGGAATTCCTTACCCTGAGGGCTTACAATAATTATGCATTGCCTCTTACCCATGGCTACTGATTTCAGTGTTGACAAATCAGTGTTTGATAGCTGCAGAAAGTAAGATGGACCAAATTTGTTACTGCTTAGTGTTATCTTAATTGCCAGTTGTAAGAGCATCTCCTGAACAGTTTACAAAGATATGATTTGACTTTGTAGCTAATATTTCTGTCAATATCGGGCTGATAACATGTCTCACAGTGAAACAAGTGTTTTGAGATGATCCTCTCATCTTCATTATTGGTTGACTATACAGTGGGTTATGCATCATCCTTAAACTGTATCTTCTGAACGAACAGAGCCAGGTTTAGGGAAATACTGAAAACCCTAACAAACTGCTCTTCAGTTCTGAACAAATATCTACGATAAAACAAGTAGTAAACTGAAAATGGGGTTTTTTGCCAGTCAAGTGTTGCATACAGAAAGATTTCTGGCTATTATCTATGCAGGCAATTCAACTGCTTTTCATTAAAATATGGCTTAAGCACTGTTACTAGCTTCTATTAACTGCTGTTTGCTGTGCTCTTTTAAATGCTGAGATGAAACAAGCATGTGAATGCCAGCAAACTCTAATGAGGTTTGTTAGCGTATGTGTAGTCACTCTTGACTGAGTTCCATGCTTGGAATTGTGAATTCTTCATTGCTCTGGTTGCCTGAGAGTATTAAAGGATAAGCTATTGTAAATCAGGTGCTACAGTTAAGTGTTGGCCTTGTAAATGCAGACATTGATATCACTTCAGACAAAGATAGAGGGGAGCTGTATCACAGTGCCAAAAACTACCACTTGGAAAATTTTGGTCCATCTTTTTTCCCCTCATCAGTTGCTGTCATTAATTTTGTTACTCTTAAGTTAAAGCTGGGGACATTATTACCAAATGGATATGTTACCACTGTTGTCTTCTGTAAAGCTAAAGTACAGCCCTGTCAGACTTAATTACCAAGTCTAGTATTTTGTAACAGCTGTTGAGAGCCTCGAATAATCTACTGTACATGCTATTTGTTTAGAAAGTGGAGCTAGAAAACATTAGGTCAGCAGTGAAGATAGACATCAACTAGCCAACTGTTCAAGATTTGAAATTGTTTTCTACGAGATTTGTTTTTTTTCTGTAAACAGGCCAGAAAATTTTTAATCAAGTATTTTAAAATAAGGTACCAACAACTCAGATTTCTTCAGAAGAGCAGTAGGATGAGATTTGGTTTAAAAGAATGAGAGACAAGTGGTGGTATTAGCTCTGATGTGTTCTAGATCAGTAAATGGCAGTTCTCATGTCACTCAGCTACCAAAGTCTGGAAAATTTACTTTCAGTCACATAAACTACTTTGCTTATCATGGAATCATCAGGGTTGGAATAAACCTTTAAGATCATCAAGCCCATCCATCCACCCAGCACTACCACTGTGACCCCTAAACCCTATCTTCTAGCGCCAGATCCAGACGCCTCTTCAACGCCTCCAGGGATGGCGACTCCACCACCTCCCTGGGCAATATCCAAGTGCCTCAGCACCCTAAGAGTGAACAAATATTTTCTAACATCTAATCTGAATCTCCCCTGTCTTAGTTTAACGCCATTCCCTCTGATCCTCTCCCTGCAGGCGTGGCAGGAGGGACATCCTCCCCCTCACTACAACCTCCTTTCAGGTTGCTGTAGAGAGCCATGAGGGCACCCCTGAGCCTCCTTTTCTCGAGACTGAAGAAACCCAACTCCCTCAGCCCTTCCGTGTAAGATATGGTTTTGAAGCGAGTGGCCCAAAGCTGAACGCAGTGCTTGAGACCTCCCCGATGCCGAGTACAGGGGGAGGATCACTGCCCTAGTCCTGCTGCCACACTGTTCTTGATAGAGACTAGTGTGCCGTTGGGCTTCTTGGCTTCATTTGGGCAAGCAACGATTCTTCCCAAGATGATTCTGTAAGGTACAGATTTACACCTTGTATTGTTTACTCATGCTGAACAGTCCGATTTAGCTCTGGTACCATAGCTGGTAGCATAAATGTAACAGAAAATTTGTGAATTGGGCATTTTTGAAGAAATGCGTGATACATTTAATTCTTTGGTTCGAAGTGTTTCTGCCCATCATGATACTGCACGTGTGCATCAAAGCCTGGGAGAGTTAGTTGATGGGTTTTTATTGCAGAATCCTCCTCCTTTAGTTTGCTTTTTCCCTGTCTTAACTGTAAGAAGTGTTGCCAAGTATTGCGATACGAGTGTAGTTTAGTTGGCAACGCTTGATCTAGTCATCTGCAAGAGCAGCCACCTGTCTTTTTCCTGTCCTGTCCCCTCTCTGAGGGGGCTTGTTCTCCCACTTCATCTTTTGGGATATCTTTTGTTGCCGGTATCATGTCTCCCGGCTGAGCACTTTTGATGTGCTGTCTTCTATTAGACGTGTTCTAGTGTGTCAGTAAGATATTTTACATAAAGTTCGTGCAGGGATACAAATTTGTACTTTTTGTCTTCCTACTGTGTTGACACAGTAATGTTGCCTGTGCACAAATGAAAACTCCTGACACTCACTGAGTAGACAAATGCTTCTGACGCTAAAACCATATACTGGTTAAAGGAGAATTAGCTAGCTGAGAAGGCTTGAAACCCAGTAATAGCACTCATTTTAGTGGGAGTTTTAATAACTGTTCTTTTGGCAATGTTAGGTTAGTTTGTTAGCTGTCATGATAGACAGATGGCATGTGTGTTGTTCCAGCCAAAGCCAGAAGTGTTACTATTTTTTGCTTGATATTTTTTAGGTGACAATTTTAGTGGAGTCCTGAGTAACTCACATTGGAAAAACATTCGTGAAGTGCATATTTTCAAATGTCAGAGCCTTTGAGGAGCAGACAGTGCTAATTTTGCTGGAAATGGAAGGATTAGGTAGGGTAGAGGTCAAGTGGCTCCTGTGCTGTTACATTTTTACAGCCCTGGTCCCTGATGCTGAGGGTTCTCCCTTCTCTCTACTCGGCCCCTCAGCTGAATGCCCTAGGTCTGGAAACGTACGAAGATGGCTTTCTGCTGTCTCTTTTGCCCTGGGCCTGCTCTCTGCTAAGCACCTCTTACTTGTGGTGCAGCATTTAAGCTATTCCCTGTAGGAAAATTTTGTATACTTCTAAAACGTTTAGGAGTAGATAACTTCTGCAAGCCTGTTCAGTACTCTTACAATTGAAATTTGGTAGCTGTTGTTTGAATTTATTTACAAAAGTCTATTATATACCGATCCTGCTCTCTGCACACCAGCAGCTAAGTAGTTGCCCCAAAACAGTAACCCGCAGAAACAGAAATTAAAGCTGCCTAACTCTGTTCTGCAGGGGAGGCAGAGGGATTGGTGGAGAAGCGTGGCTGACCTGCTCCAAATATTACCACATGCTTTAGAATAATGATATATTCAGTACTGATTTGGACTCTCTAATTTCAGTAGTGTTGTAAGATTGATAGATTTATGTTGACTAGCTGAGTATTGTTCCTGTATTCTAATGATCAGTTTTAATCAGGTAGATGAGGAGAAACTTACTCGTCAATTTCTGTGCAACTGAAACTTTTCTTTAGAAAGAGAACTGTTTAGGCAGAGGGTTTCCTGCAGGGCCACTCTGTTACAGTGCAGTGTTCAGCCTCTGCCTTAGGATACCCCCAAACTGCTACTTGGGAAGTAAGAAGTTTGGCCAAGCATGGGGAGCACCCAGGAGTTATATCTGGGTAAAAGGGCTCACAATGCAAAACTCTTGCTGGTTTGCCACTGGTTGTCCAAGGGACAGAGTGTACAATAGAGATCCTTTCTTGATTTTCCTGTGCTCTTGGGTAGGCTTTTATTCTTCCCAGCCTGGGGAGAAGCAGTGTTAGAATGTCAGTTTTGTCAGACATCTACTGTTCCAGAAGTTAAAGCCCTCTAAACAACATCCCAGGGGAGGGCTGTGGTGGGGATCCCAGCAGCCAGCCGGCAGGTGGGCAAGCAGGCTGGTTCAGCAAGAAATTTCAAACACCCCAAATTTTGCATTTGTGCATCTCCCAGATTTCGCTCACTTTCAGCTTCTGGTTTAGATGCCAAATCTGCTGGCCAGTAGGTTTTTCAAGTTTTTAATCCCTACATGAGAATAAACTGCAGTATGCTGGGAGGCTTGTGTGCCTGCAGGAATCTGCGTGTATCCAGTGTTTTCTGAAGTCAGAAGCAAATCCTGCATTGTTTTCCCAGCTCTTCACTGAACTTGAGTTGTTTCTCAGATGTTTTCGGTAACAGAGTAGGTGCCGTGAAGTTCTTGTGGAAAATAATTCCTGAATCCTCTTTAGTTGTGTGATGCTGAAGATAGGTGACCCTGCTCATGCTAAAGATAGATCTCCGGGGCCGCTGCACTGGAGTGGTTCAGCTTGGTGCTCCGTAAATGGCCATAAATGGAAAGAGCAACTGGAGAGAGCCAGCTACCTTGGCCAGTGTGGATGATGGGCAACAGGTGTTTGTGTTTGCCACTTCTAAAAACCTTTGCAAGGGTGAGGACTGTAGAGTTGGCTGTGAATAGAATTGTAGTTTTAGTTGATGTGCTGGGGTTTTTTTAGTGTTGCTGCTGTGTTCAAGTTGCTGTGGTCTGCACTGTATCAAATTCAAATGTGCTTTCTTGAAATTACATTATTTTTGATTCATTACTTAGTTTCTCTAAGCTTTCAGAACTTGAAAAAAAAGATATTTTTACCTTTTTCCCTTAGTTTTTGCAAAAAAAGACACGGCCTGTATGCTTGGTTGTGATTTGTCTTTTGTGTTTTAACAACCAAGCCCGCCAAACCCAACTCACAGTTATTTTTAATGTCAGAAATCAAAACAGGATACAGCTGTTTTGCAAACTAATCTTGTATTTACAGGTCTATTTCTATGTATTCAGTAGACTGAACATTTGTGAGAGAGGTGACCTTTAGATTTAAACGGGATAATAATTGGAGATGGTACTGCTTCCCTCTTCTGCCGTGTTAATTTGTAGCCATGCTCATCACAGTCTGGTTTGTTCTGGTTAATTCAAAGTCAGAAGGCAAATCCAGACTCTGCTTCTGTAAGCTCTTGGACACCTCATGGAAATGAGGAGCTTGGTTGTGAAACAGAAATCCAGTCTAAGAAGAAACAGTGTTGGTTCCACTTGTCTTGTGTCTTCCCTAAACATTTCTGTTGACAGGAAGGTATGAAAGGTGTGAAGGCACATGACAGTTTTTTGGTTTTTGTGTTAAAGATGAGAAGTGCAGTCGTACAGGGATACATGTGGACTTCTGTAAGTGATCTGTTCTCACTGATGATTTGCATCCTTCCACAGTGGAAGCATCAGTTCACGGAAGTAATGTGCACTGCACGGATAAGACGATTGAAGCTGCAGAGGCCTTGCTCCATATGGAGTCTCCTACCTGCCTGCGAGACACCAGGGGGCCTGGTACGTCAGCCACAGCTTCTGCTCTGGGAGCCGTTTCTACTTCTGTTGATTAGTCAAACGAGTGAAGTGGGGAGCCTGTTTCTGTGGAGAGCTGTATGCTGTTTGAAACTTTTGCTTGCTTGTTTCAAAACTACTGATTGGTTCGAGATTTTACGTGGTTTCTCCACCCTGTAACAAACATAATTACAGATTAAATCACTTACCTGAGAGGGATTGTACACGTTTAAAATTAACTGTTCTGTGAGTCTGACATTTTAAGTTGTTAAAATAGTTCTTTTAAGGGAAAAGGATTTATATTCGCCTTTCTCCTTTAGAAAGAATGTCTGAATACACTGTTGTGAAGTGTTGCCCATTTGAAAAGCAAAACTTGGTGATTAACCAGGATTCCTTCTGATGTTACTTAATATATGCTGGACGAGATAATGGTCAAACTGAAGTGCAAAAGCTACAAAGTAGGAAATGGAGGTCAGATTAATATTCAAAGATTAAGCTCTAATTTGTTTAGTTCAGAGTTTGATTTTAAAGATACTAAAGTGATAATTTTGCCTAAAGGTGCTGATGTCGGATTGATTTTCCAGGTGACACATTGTTAGAGCAGACGCTTGCTACGCTGTTGCATGTGCTTTGTTTAAGATAATTTTATGTAAGAGTATTAAAATGATCAGTTAGAAACATCATCAGGTATTCTTTATTTCTTCTTCCATAGTGGAAGTTTTTGTCCCTCCTTGTGTGTCAACCCCTGAGTTTATCCATGCAGCCATGAGACCTGATGTGATCACAGAAACTGTGGTGGAAGTATCAACAGAGGAATCTGAATCAATGGATGTATCTCCTGTTCCAGCTTCTCCTGATATCCATGAACCAATGAAAAAGAAAAAAGGTATGGCTCTTTGTAGGAGCAGTCTCTAAACTCGTTCCTGATATGCAGTGCCACACCACGATACAGGTGGAGATAGAGGAGATCTGATCTCTTTGCTCATATAAACAGACCGATCAGAGTCCAAAACGTGGATTCTTAGGAAATGAGTCTGCAATAAGAAAAAAAGAAGGACTTTTGCCAAACCATAAGGGAAAATGGTGTCTGTGTTGTTGTGTTTTTTAACACAAAGTGAAGGAAAGATAGAGAAAGATTCAAAGAGGACTTTTCATGGTGCGTAGCCATTGGTATCTAAAGTATTTGGAGAGCAGGTAGGCTTGGGGTTCTTGCAGTGAAACAGCAGGGTAAATGCTAACTTAAAAAACATAAGTCA
Organism: Acanthisitta chloris; assembly: GCF_000695815.1. Lineage (NCBI taxonomy): Eukaryota > Metazoa > Chordata > Aves > Passeriformes > Acanthisittidae > Acanthisitta > Acanthisitta chloris. Next base: position 22,965 of record NW_008679815.1, on the reverse strand, counting down.
GTTTACAAAATCATTAGATCTCCTTTGTGAAATTCGTATCTTTCCTGTCTGATTGGCATGTCCTGGAGGAGAAACAATGTGGAACAGTGTTTGATTTCTAAGCATTCTGCTATCAAGTGAGAGATTGGCACCCGGTGAGGTTGTTTTCTGTCTGGTCTACCAGTTTCCTTATAGGCATCCATGCAGTTCACATAGCTTCAGGAACATTGTTTTATTAGAGCTTCCAGACATGCTAAGATGGAATATTTACTTGTAATTAAGAGGGGAAAAAATGCAGTGTAGTGCCAAGATCTGTGAGTTTTAGATTTAATAAAGGCGCACACACATAACTGTAACTCTGCTGTAAATTATGTAAACAAGAAAATGACAATTAAATCTTTTCCATAGCTGTAGTTGTGCACTGGATTTAGTCTATTTCTTTATATTCCACTGTCTTTTGGCCATTACTGGGCAGATTGTGTTACAGGCTGTGCTCAGGAAGGTCTGAAATTCTATGAAGGTTTTTTTGTAAATACTTTCTTCCTATTACAGAGGTCCAAATTACGGCTCTTAACTGTGTAAGGTCTTTTCAGCCATAGTTACAGAGACATAGCTCTGGTCTTCATAATTCATGCCTTTTGCCCTACCCCTGCTGCCCTGGGGTGTGAACTCTTCCCTGTCTGGGCCCGTTTACTTTGAGTGAAAAGTTCACAGAAGTGTGAAAGGATGAATAAACCTCTGCAGGTCTTGTTTTTAGAGGATTTCCCTGGCACAGGAAGGTAGACAGCTGTAAGCCTGCCACCCCGCTGAGGAGTGCCCTCCTGAGCCTCCTCGTGGGGGCAGGCAGAGGGAGGGTGGGAAGGGTTGAGTGGGAGCGCTGCCAGCCCACAGGGGCTCGTGGGCAGGGCAGCAGCCAGCTGGGGGCTGTGGCATTGGTGGCTCCAGCCCTGCAGCGCGAGGCTGTGCGTGCTGTCCGTAGCCACTTGCTGCTCTGCCAGGGGTGGGTCCTATGTAGCCACTTGGAGAGTGGAAGCTTTTATTTATAGGTTTTAACGCACAGGGGCAAGGTGGAAATCAGTGTTTGCAGTCTCAGTAGTGAAATTTCTTAGGGAAACTGGTGTTTTGATCAACACCGAAACTAGAATACCAAAAACTAAGCAGAAGACGAGATAATATATTTCAGGGTAAAACAGGCAACTAAAAGAATGCAAATAGAGTTCTACTTTATACCTTAAGTGTTTACCTCACCTGCCATTAGCATGTTTGAAATTGAGTTAAATCTGCCTATGAAATAAGCAACCAAATGACTAATTAAACTGGATGTGCAGTAGAAATCCAAGAATATAAGTTTATCCATACCTGTAGCAAGGAAACAGAAGGAGAAAAATAAATTAACTGCTTCTTTCAGCAAACTATTAAGTACTTTTACTCTGCATATGATTAATACTTATTTTCCCCTGTGTTTTATGTGCAGCTGGCCGCAAACCCAAGCCCCAACAATCGGCTCTATCTGATGGGTCTCCAGATCTAGGTATAAAGAAGAAACCTAGGGAAGGCAAAGGTATATTTTTCCACTGAACAAGTCTTTATAAGTGTGCAGTGTATGTGAAGGCAACTGTCACAGGAAATACACAGATATTTAAAAATCTGGTGGATGAATTTGCACTGACTTCATTGGAGTTTTATTCAGTGCCTTCAAATTTGTTTGTACAAGATCTAGCGCAAGGATGTGTGCTCTAGAAGTGCCCTGTAATGCACTCCACAGTCCCTAGGCTTTCTCATTTTTTATATGCTTTGCTTTGTGCTTATTGACTCACGATGTCTTTTGTGTTGGGTCCCACCTTAGCGCAAGACATGTAATTTATTAAGCTACTGCTGAAAGACTTGCTCTCGAGCAGAGACAGCACGTGAGCTTTTGGAGTGGTGGTGGTTGAAAATACGCTTTCTCAGTTGACTCACAGACTTCAGTAGGAATATAGTCCTTGACCAATATGTTTGGTTTGGTTTAAGGGACAAAAAAATGCTGCCATGTTTCTGTACTGGTTGAGTAAGAGATTTTGTGCAGGAGAGTCCTACTTCCCTTCTCTTGATAAGCAGTGGGTCCTTTCTTGGACTCTAACCCCCTGCTATTCACTCAGCAGGGACACATATCAGGACGATTGCTCATAGGTCACCTTTGAGATGGCAAGCAGTACATCAGCTCTTCCCCTGGTGATGGCTGAACAATCTGGATATCTTCCTGACTTAGTGCACTGAAATTTGTTTGGAGAGGTTGCTAGGGCTGGGAGCAGCATGGTTGAGTGATTTGGTTTTTAAAGAGTGTGCAGTGGTCAGCTCCATTGTTATTTTGAGATCGGTTTGAAAGCAAGGTCTCTGCTGTTTATGTCACTCCTGGTCTGGCTGCAGGTGCTCAGTCATCACATTTGTTGATAGGAGAAGGAAGAATGGGACTGACATCGTGCAGGTGTTAGTTTGTGAAAACCAGTGCAAACAGTAATTAAACTTCCCTGCAGTGCCCATTGTTGGATCTGGATACACTCTGATTTGGTGTAGCAGTGGACTTCAGTGAAGATCACAGATTTTACATCTGCTGTATTTAGAAGTACATTGTTTAATTGTCTCTTTTTTCTATTCTTAAATTCTTCTTAGCTTTCTTTCCGATTCAGATTTTACTATTGCAGCTTTCCGTTACCTGAATAGGACTTGTAAATTGTCCCAGGTCCCAGTTTGCTGCAGAAATACCTTTGAAAAATGAGGCCTGTATTTCTGCCTCTTCTGGTTTTTGTATTGGTGACTTCACTCTGCAGCTGTTTGTTTTACGAAGTGGGAGATGGTACTGCTCTGTGGGGTTTGTGAGTGACTTTTTTTGCCTTTTATAAAAAAATGTATTATATTTCCATGTTCCCTCATCATGATCTACTTATGTCTCCTGTTCTCATGAAATACTCCTTCCATATTTTATACTGCAACTGGAATAAAGTTGGTTTTTTTCCTTAATATGGTCTAGCTTGATGTCCTGCAAAATACTTTGTTACTGGATTTAATTTTGTTGCTTCTTTTTAAAAATTAGTTGCAAATGTAGGCTATTTCTTGTCAGCGTGTTTTCAGAAAACCAGGAATTGTTCTAAAGTTCAGTACTGCCAGCAGAGTTAGGTCATGGAGCAGCAGAGCTGGCTGTGCACATTTGGAAAGGGGATCCCTTGATGGCATGTAGGTACTCCTTCCTGTGTGAATTCCTGGTACTTTCTGGTGCAGAGTGAAGTAGCTGTAAATCTGGTGTAATTGTGCCCTGCAGTTTGTCCTGTGGGAGGAGCTGGAGACATCTAACATTTTCTCTAGAAGTGAGATAGCAGTATTTTTTTTATTCTCACACAGCTGATGCAGCAGTTTTGGCATAGTCCCTCTTTCCATATTTTGTTTCTCATTGGCATAAATACTTTCTTTAAACTGTAGGCAGTTAGAGGGAGCAGAATGGTCTTTGAGCCTCTCCTCATCGATGATGGTACCGCTGCGACAGTTCGTTGATACACACAGTACCTGGTAGCATTCACACCCTTCCTGGCCTTTAATCCCTCTATTTTGAAACAATAGCTAATATTCTTTAGTAGCTGGCAGCTGTAATGGTCATCTAGGCACACAAAATGTCTTTAAACATCTGCTCGGTATTGAAGGTAAGACAGATAAAAGTAATGTCTAGCTCAGTGGCTGCTTACAGTGCTGGTGCTGAGACCTTTCAGGAGTGGAGATGGGAGCTGTGTGGTCTTAAATGAAGCTTCTCTCTTCCTAGCTAGCTGCAGGCAGCACGTGTTTGTCTACCTGGCTGGACTTAGGGGGGTGCTTAAGAGTGGTATGATGGTTAACCTGTTCAGATGACAGGTTTTACAGTGATGTCTTTCTCTTCCTCAGGATTCTGTAAGCTCATGTTCATGGTATTAGGAACGTCTGGCTCTAAGGAGAGGGAGTTTAAGAGTGGTTCAAAATTGTATTAAACATTTCCAAAATGAGATTTTTGTGTTAAATGCATAGCAGCTCTAGCTGACACAGGAGCCCACCTGAAGTATCACTGGGTCTTATCAGCAGTACTAGATGGCTTCTGAGTAGTATAGGTATGGCATAGTCCTCCTGTGGAAAAAAAGTTATTTAGGTCAATATAGAGCATGAGGGAAAAAAAGAAACCTGCTAAATCATCAGAACTGTTCCTGCAGAACAAACTAGGCACTTTCAGGAATGATTTCTCTTGAAGTTCCTGTTTAGTTCCTAATACTGAAGCCTACTTATATTTTTGTGAAGAATCTGGTGCAGACCTACAGCATTTGGTGGTGGAGCCAGGAATTCTCTTTCTGAGGAGCTAAAGAATAAAACCCCAAGGGATTAAGTCCCTAAAATCTAGGTTTAATTAAAGATTCTTGATTTCTCTTGTTGACTCTTTCTTTATATAGGTCCTATTCAAATGTCTCTGAAATCTAGTAGAAGCTGGATTTTGGTAGCTCTTGAGTCAGTATTTGCTGTTGTTTGGAGCACATGGTAAAATGCAGTTTTTTCTCTGTCTGAGGTGGTCTTCCAAAAGATGAAAACTGTAATTTCTTTTTACCCTCTGAGGTTTACAGAGATAGCTAACTTCTCAAAGTCTGCAGCAATGGTCTTTAATTTGCCTTAATGTATTTTCATTGTCTTCAGCATGGCATAACAACTGCTATGCTAGGCCCCTAAATCTCAGCAATTAAAGACCTTTTCTAACTCACACATTAAAAAAAAGTGGTCCATGCCACTTCCTGGGTGTGAAGAACTTGGATTAACATTCTGAGGTTACTATTCTTGTGGATCTGTCTTAGTTCTCCCTTCTCAGAAACTTGAGGAGTCTTCTCCAGCTGTACAATTTGGTATGTGATCTGATTTTCTTTTTTGCTCTTCCCCTTTTCCTAGATGCATGTGATCTAGTCAGAGTGCAGACAGCCCCCATGGGTCTAATGCCATCCTGATAGTTGCTGTTGCAAGCCCAGTCCTGGGGCTTCTCCATTGGAAATGGTACACCTCAACTTCCTGAGAAGTGCATTAGATTCTTCTTTAGGCTGACTGCATTTTATATCTCCCTAGTTATAGAAAGGTACATGGATTTCTGGCATGTGAATACTTGCTTTCAAGAAGTTGGACTGGCTTTGCACCTTGAAGGACTTTTGGTCACTCTGCAGCATGTATCTGGGAAGGGTCAGGATGGAGCTGTCACCTGTCAGTGTGAGAGCCCCAGATTCTGGACAAACTCAACCACAGTAGAGATGGTTTGTTACTGCAGGTTGTATGCCTTCTAAAAATTATTTATACCCTCCTGTCCTTCAGTGTCATAAAATACGCCAGCATTTTCATGCCCTGTTTCATCAAATATGAGA
>NW_008679815.1:3069-17585 GCF_000695815.1 Acanthisitta chloris | reverse complement strand
AGATGTAGGTTGTAGTGCCTTGGAAGAGCCTCCCACACTTCTTTTCAAGAACTGAGAATGAACAGGCTCCTGTGCTGTATAGCAGATCACTTGGATTAGCTTCTTTGGGAATGTAAATATTTATGGAAGCTTTACTAAACATAAGAGAATGAATGAGTATGTGCAGGTTACATTACATGCCGTGCTCTGCGTAACGTTGCCTGTAGTGCAAGTAAGTCAGAGTTACCGAAATATGGAGAACTTTGTTACCTTTAAAAGTGGTTTTCTGATATTTAAATGCTTTCTGTTGTAGGAAATACAACATACTTATGGGAGTTCCTTCTGGACCTTCTCCAGGACAAAAATACTTGTCCTCGATACATTAAATGGACTCAGCGAGAGAAGGGAATCTTTAAACTTGTGGACTCAAAAGCTGTCTCCAGACTCTGGGGGAAACACAAAAACAAACCTGACATGAACTATGAGACTATGGGAAGAGCTCTGAGGTAAAAAGTCTTAGGTCCTTAAGTTACCTACTATAATTTTTAATCTGATTCTTAATTTTACCTACAGAAATTCAACAGTTCAGAAATTGTAAAAGCTTTTCCCTCTTGCCTGCTTAGCCTTCAGTCTGGCAGTCCCTACTGCTTTTTCTATTACCAGTTATTTTGTAATTTAATTCCTGAAGTATGTGTTTAAAAGGTCATATTTTTTTCAGGTAGCTCCTTCAGATCCTCTGCCAGTATGTTTTGCCAGCTTCTTTCCATACCTCTTCACACTGTAGGCTTCACTGTGGTTACTTCAGGTTTTCTTGTTAGCATACAATGAGGTTTTCTTCAAAATCGGTCCCTGTGTGGCTTACTTCTTAATTGTACTTTTCTTGCAGATACTACTATCAAAGGGGAATCCTGGCAAAAGTTGAGGGACAGAGGCTTGTCTATCAGTTTAAGGAGATGCCAAAAAACATAGTTGTCATAGATGATGACAAAAGCGAGGCCTGCAATGAAGATTTGTCAATGCCTACGGATCAAAAGTCATTAGAAAGTTTTTTTTTAGAGTGTCTTTATCTGCAGAAAACTTTTTAAAAGCAGCGACCTCTGCTCGTGGAGGGAAAAATTCCTCTCAGTTAAGCTGTACCAGAACAGAAAAAGCAGTCACCAGAGTTGTGAATATTGCCTCGCCAGCACATGATACGTCCTCATCTCGGCCCTCAACTACCACTACTACTGTCCCAGCAATGACAGCCCCCAGGTTTGTGTTAATGTGGCTTTGATTTGCAAACAGCAGTGTAACACAGCATGATTTAGGTTGGAAGGGACCTTAAAGATCATCTGGTTCCACCTTGATACCTCCCTGGGCAGGGATTCCTTCCCACTAAACCATGCTGGAATCCGATGAAAGTCTATGAGATCATAGACAACTGTCAGTATGCTTGTCCTCACACGTGTTTTAAATGATGTAGAGAGAGGGAGGGGGAAAAAAAGATTGGAATGTTGATAAATTTCCAAAGTCCTATTGCCAGGTGTGTGAAAGGTTTGGGGTTGGGTTTTTGTTTGCTGGGCTGAGTTTTTTAAAGAATTGGTTAAAAACGTGTATATCCTAGATTTGTCTGTCCCCGTTGTCATCTGTAGTGGTGCCCCATGTTTTGGCATGAACACACACATCTTCCTTGGTTTTTGTAGGACTGTTCGTGTGGCAATGCAAGTGCCTGTTGTCATGACCTCTCTGGGACAGAAAATCTCAACTGTGGCAGTGCAGTCAGTAAACACAGGGTCACCATTAGTGACCAACACAAGTCCAACGACAGCAACAACTCCAAAGGTAGTAATCCAGACAATCCCTACGGTGATGCCAACATCTGCTGAAAATGGAGATAGAATCACGATGCAGCCTGCCAAAATCATTACCATCCCTGCCACACAGCTTACACAGTGTCAGTTACAGACGAAAACAGGCCTGTCTGGGTCAGGGAGTATTAACATTGTGGGAGCTCCGCTGGCTGTTAGAGCACTAACCCCAGTGTCTATAGCTCATGGGACACCAGTAATGAGACTATCAGTGCCCACTCAGCAGGCCTCTGGCCAGACTCCTCCCAGGGTGATTAGTGCCGTTATAAAAAGTCCAGAAGCTAAATCAGACACAGCAGCTTCAAAACAGGAATGTGAAGTGAAAACACTGCAGCTGGTGAAAGAAGAGAAGCCAGCAGATGGAAGCAAGACTGTGACCCACGTAGTAGTAGTTAGCACACCCTCAGCTATTGCCCTTCCTGTAACAATGAAAACAGAAGGAATCATAGCATGTGAGAAATGAAGAACAGGTTGCTTCCAGCACGGACTTCTAGACTCTTACGGTTTTGAATATACTGACATAACTGGGGGAGGGAAGTGGGTGTGATCATCAAGTCAGAAAGGAGTTTGGGAATGGTAGTAAACATGCATATGTTGAAGACTTACTGGGAAAATAAATTATTTTCCCATGTTTCAGTGGGAATTGAACCATATGGATATGGTGACAAAACTGCCTCTTCAGCTGGGACACAGCTGAACCTATGGAGAAGGAAGGATAGAGGGACTGAAGAGGGACCAAACAAGTCACTACACCACCTGCTAACAAGTTACACTAGGACCTGGAACACTAAACGAGGGCTGTGTGAGAGGTTTGCCTTGGGCTTCAGTTTTCAGGGCAGAGGAAAATCCCATTGTTACAAATGGCAAATTTGATGCATTTTATGTGCATACCAGCAATTACTGCTGTGTTCCCACAGTACTCAACTGGTGCTACGTGAAAAACTCTGCTACTAGGTATTGTAGGACATGAAATAAAGGAGATGTAAAGAGCTTCTAAAAGAAGACAGAGACCTAGAGGGATTTTTGTATCATACAGCTTCAGCAGATTCAAAATGAAAGCCTTAGACTGATTTTCAGTTATCTTTCTTGAAATAAGCTAATGGCTTGTTTGTGTAAAGCTTTTTTATGAAAACAAAGTTTTTTAAAACCTTGTACCTAGCACAGTATTGATATAGAATGACATGTAACATATTTTGTATGGTAGTTAAAAGTCTGTCTAAATTCCTTAACTGTGGACAAAATAGCAACAGGCTTTGAGCCTTCTGCTGTATCATGCCTCTGTCTCTCACTGAGCCTTGACATCCATGCAGCATTTCAGTTTCAGCTCTACTCTGTCACTCGGAAGGTCACGCCCAGCATGAGCTTTTGTCTGGTAGTTCTAAACCTGTAAAGTTTTTTAGTTTAAGAGGGAAGTACCAGTGTTCAGAACGAACTATAATAGTTTGTATATTCAACATTTGAAGTATATTCTATTTTGTTGTACTCTTGTTTCAAAGTGTATTCAAGTAGGTTTTACTGAAATACAAAAACAAAATTTAATGGTGTTTGGTCTGCTTTTGATTTTTTACTTTCTCCTTTCAGCCTATTAACCTTCTTATGTGCTTATTGAAAATCTTCCAGGCATTCAGCCTAGGACAGATGATGTAGTGTGGGATTCTGGAGCTGCTCACTAGTCCAGTACTCCCAGTGGCTGTACATCGCAATATTCTGTGTTAAAATACCCGTCAAGCTTGTGGTAGTTGGTGAGGTAAGTTCTGACAAGGATCTAGTTCGCTTATGCTTTTTCAGGATGGTGAACTCTGTGAACTACCTAACTGCTTCTCCAGCAGTCTACACTGTAGAGGAAAGGTAGAAATGAGCAGACTTGGCTACCCCAGTTTACTAATTTCTGATGATCTCACAGGCTGAAAGCACTGGAAGGTAGAAACTGTGAACAGAGAGAAACACTAGTGATACTGCTGCTCCTTTCAATGTTGTTGCCATTGACATTGCCAACTTGGCTTCAGCACAAATACATGACTCTAGGTAGATGGTTTTTTTCTGAATGAAGTATCTGAATAGGTTTTCATTTGTAATTCACTGAAGTTACAGGGAGCATCATGCATGGCTACAGGGTAAAGCTGGTATGGGAACATGCACTACAGATGTTTGCTCCATGTTTGCAGTCCATGTGCATGGCTTAACATAGATGCAGGGTAACTTACCCTGTTTTCATGGGGACCACACTGGCACATCAGCTTGTGGGTAGCCAGGTGCCCAGTGGGCCCCAATTGCTAGTGAGATTCCCTGGGAAGTCTTCAGAGTAGAAACTTGGGTAGTCTTGAAATGATTGAAGTCTAGATGACCATCTACTTCATGCCTGGAGGAGCAATTTTAACAGATATCTGGAGCTGAGGTCTTCAGTAATTAGAAGGGAGACCAGAATTAAGTACTTATATTGGAGGTTTTTTACCTTTTAATAGTAAAAGCAAGTTACCTCTAGAGTCCTAGGAGTAAGCCCCATTCTTCCCTTCAGCTGGTAAGAATTGTGGGATTAGCTTCTTGCAGCCAGACCAGCATGTGAGGAGCTTTGAAAGTCTTCTGGGAAACTTACTCTTTTTCAGACTCTAAGCAGGGAAGCAGAGTTTTAGGAACACAGAGATGAAGAAGCTGAAGCAGGTAAAAAAACATGGTGTAGAAGGCACTAATCCCTTCTGCCAAGGAAGCAAAGGTTCTTACACACAAGCTGTGTTTCTGGCCTGGGGTAGAGGATGAAGACCCCATCACAGGAGGAAAGGTAGGAGAAAGAACAGGATTTTTGTTGCTGAGAAAGAGGTAGAAAGGAAAGCAGAGGAAGCTGGGAAATGGCTTGATTAATTTGGTAGTAGGAGAGGCACTAATGTTCTGGGTAAAGAGAAAAGGAGCAGTGAGGAGAGAGGCAGGTAGAACAAATCTGAGCTAAAAGATGAGAGAAAAGTAGTAAGTGTTTTTCAAAGTACATTTGTCAGTCTTGTCTGTAAGGAATAGCTTACTAAGTGGCTGTTAGGCATATGAAAGCAATGCTGTATCTCAGAGGGTGTAATCTCTACCTCAAGTTGAGACCTTTCTGACACCTAATTTAGATACGCTGGAAGTCAGATGGGGGCAAAGTATCTTCCTGGAAATAGATAGGTTCTGCATCTGATGACCTCTTAAGTTAGAGCCAAGACTTCATTATGTAATGGCAAAAATTAAGGAATGAAGGCACACATCCCTGCTGCTCGTGGGATGTAGTCAGCTCGTAGGCATGCTCTGAGACACTCTGATGCAGTCAGTGCTGCCTCTGACCACGGGGCTGGCGATGGTCCCGTGGCTCTGCCCCGGCCACCGCGGAGCACCACAGCACTGGCACCAGAGCGTGTTTACCACAAGTGCGTGAAGTGCTGTGGCTCTCACTTTGTGTGAGGATATGCTGCGACTGAAAGGGAAAGGGAACTTGCTTAACCTGACTTCAAACACTGAAGACCTTTTTTGTTAATCTTTCCATGTATGACTATGTACTCCTCACTTTTTTTTATTTAGCTGCTAGCTGGAAATACAACAGGCTGTTTGACACAGGCAGCGTTTTGAGTGCATCTGCTTAAGCACAGCTCTCCAGCATTGCTTTGTGTTCCTTGTGCCTCCAAGTTGTTCTTCAGAGGTGGTATGTCATCTGGACAGCAAGCCGTGCCTCTTACAAGAGGCAGCCTTTCCCTGGGGATTTCTGCAGCCAAGGGTCCCACCTCTCATTGAAAGTCTCAGATCATTCTCTAGGTCTCTGCAAGTTTGCTCTTCAATGTGCTGCTTTAGATTAGATATTAGGAAGGAATTCTTCACTGTGAGGGTGATGGGACACTGGAACAGGTTGCTTAGGAAAGTTGTGGATGCCCTATCCCTGGAAGTATTCAAGGCTGGGTTGGATGGGGCTTTGAGCAAGCTAGTGTAACAGAAGATTGGTGTAGCAGGGGAGTTGGAACTAGATGATCTTTAAGGTCCCTTCCAACCCAAACTGGTCTATGATTCTATGAACTAGTATGCTTTTACTGGTGGTGTTGGAGGATGTCACCTCAGGACCTTTGGTCAGATTTGTAACATCTGAAATGGACAAAGGAACGCTAGAACATTGAAAATGTTAGTATGTAGCTATACTTCTAGACTTCTACAATCCCATTGAAAAAAACCTGTTATTTTGTACGTGTGTGAAAACAGGACTTAATTTTACATCTGAAGCTGCTGGCTCATGTAGAGGACTCCAGGCTTAACTTGTCCTTGGCAAGGAGTAACTTTTCTAGATGTGCGAGTGGAATGAAATTCACGTGAGGTGAACGCTCCTTACACAGAAGGCGTTGAGACATACACACTGGTGGTATCACTGATTTTACAGATGTAAATACAAATGGTTTTATTTTTCAAGTCAGTAACTACCATTGTAAGTTACAGGATGAAAAGCGTGATGCTGTGTAATCCACGGGGGGAATAAATCTTAACTGTGAGCTGCAACTCAGAATAAAGATCTGAATATCAAAATTTTGGGGTCGTGACAAGAGAGGATGAAAGGCGAATCCCATCCTGGAGACACTCCTTTTGTTAGCTCTCTCTTGGACATCCTGCTTAGCAAAGGGTTCTGGGCCTTGACGTGATTGTCTGGGTAAAGCATGCTGAAAGGAAGGCTGGGCTCTTGGGATCCTCTGCTGATTGATTTTATCAACTTCAGGGCTTTGGAGAATTACATATGAGCTGATCAAAGATCAAGGGCAGCCAAGAGTTGATCAGAGAATGGAGAGGTGCTTGAAGTCTCAGGTCATACCATGACACATGCAGCAGGGATCTCTGTTGCATGTGAAGCTTGTTACAGTCAGAACAAGCAAAGTAATTCTGCCTTGTGGAGACAGTTCTAATAGCAGGTGTTAAGCTTATTAAGTGAAGAAGATCCAAGTGACACTATTTACTTGTGATCCAATTGTTCCTCAAAAGAGATAGTGTTTTAATAAGCTGCAACAGCTTATGCCTTTCAGCAAATTAAACAAGTGGGTCGTTCCTTTGTTAGCTCACTTGAGCGTAAAGGAAAAGTGTCACTGCTAGAGCTAATGCAGCTTTTATTCAAGATGAGAGCAAGGAATCTGTTGAGACTTTTTTTAGCCTTGGTGTGCTTGTAAGGCAGACAGCTGCAGGAAGAGCTTTGAAGACATTTTTACTGTGGGAGTCATACTGCTACATAGAAAAAGAAAGCCCTTTCCGCTTCTTCCTGTGAAAAATATTTAGTGTACTGATATTTATAGCTGGCAAAAGCATTTTAGTGCTGCAGGCATAAAACAAAGCAAGAGCAATATTTAAGTTTTCCTAATGTCTGTCTGCAAAATTAATTTTATGGCAAGTACTAGAACAAAAGGGTGAGGCTGACCGGGAGGTTGTGTGGTAAATTCTGCAGCTTGTCTGCTTTTCATTAAAATACAGCAGAAAGGGTTCGCCATTGTGCTATAGCCAAGGTATGTGATTTTCTGAGTGTGGCAGTACTAACAGGTGCCTTGAGATGGGGAGAATCCCTAGCCTTTTCAGTTATGCCACCCACCCCTCACCTTCGCAATAACCCTCGAAGGAGATGAAGAAGTGACCGCCCACTGCCACATTTCCAGGATGAAAGAAGCCCAGCCTTTTCTGCTCCAAAGTGCTCTGCATTGATGGCAAAATGCCATACAAATCGTGCAGTTTCTCCAGTTCAGTTTATTTTGTAGTACAGGTAGTGTTGCAAGCAAGGGTCTGAGTAAAAATGTCCTAAGAATTGTCCAGATACCAAATATCATTACATCGTGAGAGTGATTGGGAATTTTGCAGCTGTGATAGTTTAGTTCCTGCTGGTAAACTCTTCCCCAAAAGTACTGCTGTGGCTCTGTGCCCTGGCAGCGACGAAACTGCCACCGTGAGGGACCATGGAGCTGCTTGTGCACAAGTGAAATGAAATTAAAGGGCTTTTTGGTTATGGCTTAGTTTGTTTTTAAATACAGATTTGAGTACAGGATTATCTGTGCTCTTAAGTCAGGGCTTTCTACCACAGGTGTAGCTTCTTCTAGAAACTGCCAAAATAGTCTGGGTGGAAAATCCAGCTTCTGGTGTCACTTTTTGTGGTAGATGAGCAAGAATTCGACTTGTTAAAGGTACCATTTGATAGGTCTATGTTGTGGTGTTGCTTTTTTTAGTTACAGATGACTAGATACCTCCATTAATGGGCACTTGTATTATTTCTCCTCCTTGCAAGACCATTTGAGGAATAATCCTAATAGAAGACATAAACGAGACGCACTGCATCTCACCCTCTCAAAGAGCAAGGGGGGCAGCCAGCACCATGACAAGGAAGCTCTCACAGTCTAGCTGGTGGTATGAAACACTTATGGCAGGGATGCTCAAAGGTCTGCCTTTCTGCAGGAGTGTTGCATCTCTGGCCCAAAATCTCCCCCAAAAGAGCCACCCCTTCTGGCTTCCAGGGGCACAATCTGCTCCTTCTAAAATCCCATCTGAAGGCATATTGCATCTGCCCTGGTAAGAGTATTCACCAAGGATGTCCTCTCCTTGGCTGTAAAATCCTTTCTGCCTGGAGAAATTCAAATCCACGTAAGTCCCAGGCTGGTCAGAGGGACCTCTGCTTGGAAGCAATCATTGCCCTCAATCTGCAAGGGTCAGGAACATCTGAGTGTCTTACTGCTGTGCAACAGTTCTTCATTTTCTGCCTGACAGGGAGTGTGTTTGTGTGGGGATTGGAGACTTCCAGTTGTCAGACTCCGTATTTTACTTACCAGCAGCGCAGGTACAGTAATTTATGGGCTGGATAAAGCACATACCTGTGGCATTTCTTGCTCTTCAACTGAGGTTTTAAAACAAAGGGACAGCTGCCTCTTGTGAAGAGCTAGCCCTGCTAGGTATGCTTAGCAGCCCTCAGGGAGGAATACTTGCACCCTGCTTTGCAGTACTGGCCAGGTTTATAGCTCTGCACAACTGTTGGAAAGGGTAATATTTACAGTAATACAGAGTTTTGGGATCATCTCTAACTAGGGGAAAGAGCAGTTTAACATCACTAAAAGTGCCTCTCTTCTCTACACACTTGCTGTGGGATTTGGGCCTGACAAGCTGGAGAAATAATGCATGCTGTGAAGGCAAAGCAGCTGTGCCACCTTGTGAGATTAGGACTGTGGGGTGAGAGGAAAGAGGTCTGGACCAGGAAGCATCACCACTAACTTGAACCTCCAACTAACTGACACAGGTCACGTACTTAGGACAGGGAAATGAGAAAGATAGCAGAGACTTCTTTTTTTCCAAAGAGTTTTATTAATATAACACAAACATTTAAGAGCTACTATGCACCCTACTTTATATGGAAGTAGTGCTTTATTTACCCTGCCTTATCTTTCTCAACTATCTAAATGTTGGCCCAATTCCAGCTGTTGTCTCTCTTCCCTCCTCTCTCCCCATTGCATTTTCCAGCACAGTGACATGTTGATAATCCATATATGCAATTCTTATGTCATACCAATGAGCATCACATGAGTTACTATACTAACACAGCTCTGTTGTAGCCTAGGTACTTGGCCAGAGTTCCTCAGGGGCACAGCAAGCGGCTCCTGAACACTGCAACTGCCTGATTTCAAATCAGATGCACGATCACCAACTTCTCTCAATAAATACATTTTATCTTACAACAGGTTGCAGTGTAGCTTTAGATTCTGAAGATAAATAAATTTTTTCAACATGAAGATTGGCCCTTTACTGAAACACCAAGACTGACAAGAGTACAAATTTAAACCATTTAGAATAGTAATACTTGAAGCAGAGGAAGAATACTCCCTGGTTAGTTGCATCCTCCAAAGGGAAGCACAGAAGAGACAAAGCTAACAGTCACTGTATGTACATACCTACAGGGTGTTATGTATGTAACAGACACATACACATTCACCTGGAAAAGTGAGGGTATTAGTCTAGGATATAGTGTGCCTCTATCTCCTCGCCTGCCCTTACTGGAGCACCCTTCCCTGCACCACGCTGCTCTCCATTCACTCTTAGTGAATTTGCCATCCCGGGTCATGTACAAATGAGAAGACTGCACTAGTATAAGCTTAGATTTGTTCATGTCTAAACTGCACTAAACTTCCTCTATATTGCAGCAGAAGAAGATTTAAAAGAACCTCACTGGACACTTGAACCTCATTCCCTTTGGTACTTTCAGAAGCTTAACATTATATAAATAAAATGAGCTCTCAGGCCAAGTTGTTCTATAAACACAAACATTTTGATTTAAATACTAAGGCCTCCACATTCATTAGAGGATTACATCCTTAAACGGGGGTACTGAAGGATAAAGCTCATTTGCGTTCTGGTTTTCAAATCCTGACATAGCAAGAAGACCATGATGAGAACATGGCTTCTTTCTTCCTTCCTTGAAGGCTCCAGATTAACGAGGGCTGAACGGCAAGTGTAACTGCAAGCAAGTGCCCAAAATATGTTTAGTCAACAGTATTTCCTCATCTTTCAATAGCTTCCAGCTTCAAAAGTTTTCTTTAAAATAAGATAGTGGTCAGTTGAAACACTGCAGTACCAGGTGGCACTCCAACATGTTACAGCAGTCTGTCAGGGTCCTGATTAAAACTAAAGTCACACACGAGGGACAGGTGATCCGAAGGGTAATTGAATGATGGCAGCCTGTTGGGCCCAATTTGCTCTTCAGTTAGCAAGCCTAGGACGGAGTTAACATTCAGGGCATGCTGGGAATACCAGATATAATCCAGTGTGTGCCGGCACTCTCCTGAAGGCCGGATCTTCCAGGTGGTGTATGGGGGCTCTGACTGTCCATCGGGGCTCAGCAACTTGTACGCGCTGTTTAAATTCAGGCTGGAGTTGGAAAATTCTCTGTAGACCTCCTCAGTTGGCTCTGCATTGAAGTCTCCGCAGATGATCAGAGGGATCTTTGCACCCTGAGTGATATTCTTCAGGTTCTGGAGAAGATCACGGCCTTGCGCAGACCGAAACCTCTCCCAGCCAGTGCGAGCTTTCAGGTGAGTGACTGCAATGCAGAACAGTCTTCCAGTTTCATTGCACTTCAGTGTCTGAGCTATGGCCACCTGGTTGGTCTTCAGCTTCATGGCAGTCAGACGAATGTTGGTGCTGTTGATGAGCTCAAAGCGGTCTTTGAGGAAAAACAAGGCGCAGCCGTCTGGCCCATTGTTCTGCTCCACATCTAGGCATGGGGACCATGGCTTCGGGAAGAAAGTGCACTGGTAGCCGAGTCGGCTGAGGAGTGGCTCAAAGGTGTCAAAGTAGTGGTCAACTTCTTGCAGGCACAAGATGTCAGGCTTGTACGCAAGAATTTCCTCCAGGATGAGGCACTTCCTCTCCTCCCATTTCAGAGCTTCCATGGGGCACTGAACAAAGTTGTCTTTGCCTTCCCCGAGAGCTGAAATTAGCAGGGAGCGGGGAATAAAAAACAGTTATTGATAGCTCAAACAGGCTGCCTTCCTCCGGGCTCTGCAGAGCCCAGAGGCGTGGACATCAGTTTACATGCAGGGCACGGGTGTCTCAGGAGTAGCTGCTGACACCTTTAAGGGTGTCAGGTTTCACAATGGGTGTGAGAACCCATTCCCAAACCACTGCAGTCACTCCAAAGAAACTAACTTTCCTTTACAGATACAAGATAGACTAAAGACTTCCTCCCCCTCTTCCCACTAATACTGCTGCAAGTACTGCCACATGTGGCTGCTACAGCTTAAGCCTAAAAATGCAGTGGGGTAGAAGTGACTTAGTTGCAGAATGTTAAAGGCAGCCCCTCCGTGGGGGATTTCCTGCCACAAAAGATTTTAAGATGAAGCTGTTGAACAAGTTTTCATTTTGAAGAATTAAGAATTCCCATTATAGATCTGAATTCCTGGATAGTTTACCACTAAGCTGATCAGAAAAGTGTAGAGAAGCTTTACAAAAAAATAAAACTTAGGGAAGGATGAGTCTTTTCTGGGGATTAACAACTATCTAAAATTGATGGGTCAGAGCTTTTTGTTTTCAGTTCAGTTCATTGTGTTTCGTTCAGTTGTGTTCATCAGTTGCAAGGAAATACCTTTTTACCTTTCCTATAGGGCAGAAGGAAAGCCTCTGTTTCAAGTGCTGAAAATACTCCCCCCAGTCCCCAGTCAGTTTACCTCATGTAGTTCACCTTTGCTCTGCCAGAGCTTTCATTGATGCATTCGGTCTCAAGGTCATACCTTGAGCTTAGAGGCAGCTCCTACCTTGGGCGAGTATGTTCCACTGCATGACTCGAATGGGACGGTGGTTGCTAGCAGCAATTTTCTTCAGGTTCACAAAGTTCCTCTGAAACCGGGGTGGCCGTTTCTGCAGAACGGCCTGACATTCCTCCAGCAAATCCTTGGGGTCTATTGGACCTAGCTGTGCTGAGTCTGGCTGCTTCAGGCAGTCCTGGTGCTGGGACACGGCACCACTGCTCAGCGTCTTGGCAAGCACGCTGTAGAGCCGGCCGGTGCTGTTTCCCATGGAACACACTGGAAAGGAAAAACTGGTATTACAGATGGCCACTATGACTTTTCTCACCATTTGGGTGCCTTGTTACAGTGCCAGCAATTTGTGGTTTGTGCAGGAGCATGTTCCTGAAGCTGAGACAAAATATGAAGGATGCAGAGACAGGGTTAGTCCTGTCCAGTTTCATCATGTTTTGCCTGTCATCAGGGGCTGCTAATCACTGCAGTGTGCAAATGGCCTGGTTTAAGACATCACGCTGGTGTCTTCTAAGGGACAAAAGGAGTCTTTCATCCAGAATAATAGGGTTAAGAGTAACTCTGCATGGATTATAGGCAACAGAGCGTATTTTTCCCTGCTCACAGAGGAGAGAGCCCAGCAGGTAGACAAATGCTGCCTGCTCCTTATTTCATGTACAACGTTTGTCTCTAATGGAGATGGCAATCTGCACAGCCTGGCACCCTGTGCCGATTTGGGACGCCTCCAGGCTGTGGACTCCTGCCTGCAGAGCAGCAAGCAGGGTGACTCATTCCCTCAGGTTAATGTTTAATAGGAATCTCTGATGACAACTTTGTTTATTCCTAAAGCAGCAATGTTTTCATGAGCATGAAGCAGCCAGATGCTTCTGCTGACTTAGACCTCGGGATGTGGAGAAGGTGGTCTCTCCAGCTCTCCTTCACACTCTTATGCTCATTCGCCTCACGCTCCTTTCTCCCTTCATCTCCTTGTTTCTTCATGCTGTGACCCAGCCTGGGAACTTCCAGCTCTCCCTGCAATCCTTCCTGGGCCCCAGCCCCCTCCTGTTCCTTTGCCCATCTTAACCACACATCATTCACACAAGCAGCTGTTCCCAACTCTCTCTGCTAATGCAGTTAGCCCTCACCTGGCCCCATGTCTCCTGCAGGAAGGTCCCCCCATCCCACATGGGGGGTCACAGCTGCCACAAGAGGGGTGTGTGTATGTCCCCCCTCTGGTATGCCCTTTGGCTCATGCACAAGAGGTGGCTGCAGCCCTATTCCCTTAGCAGGGGCAAGCAGCAGAGCCATCAATTCCTTTCAGCCAGCAGCTCTCATGCCTGTTGTGCTATAAAATACCACCTTCTCCCACTTAACAAGAGCACAAGCAGCATCGCTGCACAGCCATAAACACCCCAAGGCTTGCTTACTACAAGCACACATGGGACAGTGTTAAGGGCTGGGCTTTGGGGTGGCTGTGGAGAAGTTGGCATAGTTTGTGATATTCCTACACTGTGCACACCCTCCAACCCTTTCTCAGGGAGAGGGTTTTCCTCTGAAGTGCCACAATATGTGGGGAGCTCTTAAAAAGAGGCTGTGTTTGCAGTTCTCCATGCTCAGTGCTCTGCCCAAGTAGCATGCCTGGGCATTTTGCTTCCCTTCCAACCCGGGCAGGAAGGGCAGCGCTTGCACCACAGCAACTTGCACAAGAGGCAGCACAGACAGACTTTTGCTGTCTCAACTATTTACTCTGAAGTTCTTTTGCTCAAGAGTACCTTTGCAAAATGCATTTAGTGTTGCAATGCTGTTGGCCCACAGAGGTTTTAAAGTAAGTTTATTTGTACCTTTGAGTTACTTAAAGGGAAGACAATTGTCATCCCGTGCTCACATCTTGCAGCATTTTGGGATGCTACCCCACACACCTGCATGTTCAAACCGAACTACAGCATTAGCAATTGTAAGAGCTGGTGACAGATAAACAATAATGACAGACTAGAGGGGCAGGCAGAATGATGGAAGCCCTAACAGTTCAATAAACTCAGGAGTAAAAGAAAGACTGCAGAAGAAGCCTCATGCTTCTTTAGGGAAATTAATGCTTTTAAAGACACTAAAAAATAATTGGTTTAATGTATGTTTTGTATGAGTAAGCCCATGGAATAGTGCTTCTGAACAGTCCTAAGAAAGTCATAAACTGGGAATTTAGATTGGACACAGGACATTTCTCTCCATCTCCATCCTTTTAGTTAAAGGCTAAAGTACCAGGAGTTCCTCAAACTGAGATGTGAGCTTGGGCTCACAAACACAAGTGTCTTTCCAGGGAACTGTGTGTAAAGCATTTCAGTTTCTGCAGTCTTTCTCAGTTTACAATTCTTGTCAGGAAGCCAAGTACTGCTGAAGTAGAAGTAATGCCATTTAATAGTGAAGGAAACACAAAATCCCCAAGCAGGACCCTGAC
>NW_008679815.1:0-3057 GCF_000695815.1 Acanthisitta chloris | reverse complement strand
CAGGAATGAAAGCATGCTCTGTGCTGGTTACAGAAGAAACCAGTTTACAGCCTACCAGGGCTGACAGTCAGCCATGCAGAAACCCGAAGAAACCAATAGAGCTTTTACCAGAAGCTCCACAGGGAGCTTCTCACCTATTTTTAGGGTAAGTACAACACATAGCTAAGTGCTGCAACTGCAGATAAGCACATAGTGTTTTCTGCTACATCAGGGATGTCATCAGCAGCCAAGTACAGCCACAAGCCCTACACATATCCTTCTGTACAGCCCCTGCCATGCCATGGATGAACATGGCTCATGTGGGGCTCTCCAGAGGAACACTAGGGAGTTATACTCCAAGAAGCCATTAGCAAGAGCTTTGGCTGCTTCTGGCTTGACCAGAATCAGAGGGACAACACTGAAAGGGACAAAGTTAGGTGTAATGCAGCTGGAGCTAAAGGTCTACTGCTGAGGTCCTGAGCAACTTACATCTATTACAGCAAGATGAAGGCTTAGTTCAGCCATCCCCATCCCAGGCTGCAAACAAAGCCAGAGTATTGTCTAAATATCATCATCCTTGGGATCATGGGGTATCCAGCTCTTTCTAGGGCATAAGGCACAGCCTAATCTGCACAGGATGTGCTACGACCCAGCTGCAGCACAGATCTGACAGTTTTTAGTCAGTCATGTCTCAGGAAGGAAAAAGAGCTTCAGTCTTCTATTGAGAGCCCAGAGAAGATTAGGTGAAAGAGGGTGTGGACTGTAAACCAAACACTTTCAGTCCTGGTACAGGTGGCTTAAGAGTTCTTGGCTGAAGGGGGGCTCCTACAGGAAGGTCTAGCTTAAGATGACTGCTGATCTGTACAAGTTCTTTATCCCCACAGTGCTGAAACCATCACAGCATGAACCGAGTTGTTATGCAGAACAGGGGCCAGACCAGCAACCCGAACATGGAAGCTCCAGACACAAAATCTGTTGTCATTTCTGCAATGCTGAACCTGTCTGCAGCAATCGGGCAAGTACAAGGTTCCCAGATCCTTACAGTCCAGGATAAGTGACCTGTAACTTGCTGGCATAACCTGTGCTGCCAGTGCTGTGACACCACGGTGTTGGTGTGTGCAGAGGAACAAAGAAGACTCCTGAGTCTTCACTATAGCAGTGGGCAGTGAACAGGCATGTTATTCTTTTGGTGTGATGTTGTGACAGGGAACATAAGCTCAGCAATCACTATTCAAGGTGCATAAAGTCATAAAGTGCCTTCCTCTTAGCAAGGAAGTGGCATCTCAGCACAGAACCTGAACTGTTCATTAAACTTAAGAACAGGGTGTAAAGTTAATGTTTCTTGCATCATCCAGCACAGAACAGATGAACTTCTAGGACCTCAGGAAACAAACTGTCAGAGACTTTAAGGACTTTGCTTCAAAGATGAGGGCTGCAGAGGGGTATTGAAGCCAAAACCCTGACCTTTTGGGTAAGGTGAACAGCGTTCTGATTTCCCTTCCTTTCATCTCCTACCTCCCGGCACTGCTTTTGGCCAAGAGCCCCAACCTGTTTACCACAGGGATTGCACTTCCAGGTGAATGGCTCCACCACACCTGCAGCCCAGCCTGTGGTTGCATCAGCCTCCATGGCAGAGAGGCCTGCAGCAGCAAGAGATGCCCTCCCTACAACCCCTATTCTAGGAAAAAACTTGGCAGATGCCATCTCCACCTGACAAATCTTATGCTACAGGGTATCATACTACATGTACAGCCTTGTTTGGGACGGTAGTGAAAGCTCATCACAGCAAGGGAGGTGCTGGCTGTTGTCAACAGGCAACACCAGGAAGAGGGAACCTTAAATCCTGCCTCCAGTAATAACACAGAATCAGTACTTGGCACAAGCTCTGGAAACCTTTTTTCTCATGAGTGCTTTAATCATGAGCTTGATTCTGCCAGCTCTCAGACACATATGCTCCTCTTCCCTGTAGTGCCACGAAGCTTCGATCCTGCCATATGGTATCCTGGCCTGTCTTCAACAGAGAAATAGCAGCACCCTGACACAGCCTGGCTTGTACACCCCTCCTGTAACAGCAGCAACAGGGAATGGACACATTTCACCCCAACTCCAGTGAGGACAGTAGAGAAAAGTGCATCTCCTGCATGACAGGTATGTAACACAGCCTCAGATATTGCAAAAATATTGCCCAGAGAAGCTGTGGATGCCCTATCCCTGAAAGTGTTCAACACCAGGTTAGATGGGCCCTTAAGCAACCTGGTCTAATGAGAGGTGTCCCTGCCCAATGGAAGGGGGTTGAAAAGTAGATGACCTTTAAGCTCCCTTCCACCCCAGACTATTAAATAATAAAAGAGTGTTGGGCATTTCACCTCTCTCACCAGCAGCAGCCTGGAGTCAGTGCAGTGGTGGCCACTGCTCCAGCTTTCACCAGGAGTCTCTTCTCTGGATGTGCCTTTTTAGCCACAGTCAGAGCCAAGCTACCTGTCAATAAACATAGCCTAAGGCTGAATCTGAACCGCAGGGTCTGGTGGGTGCGTCACTGCTCTGCTTCGAGTCTGGCCACAGGTCAGCGAGCAGAGGGGACAGAGTGGAGTGCATGCCAAGGTGTTATCCTCACAGGGACTTCAGGCAGAGCAGGCACCCAGGGACACGTGGACAGTTTCCAAGTCTCATTTTGGGAATGAAGAATGGGGTGTAATTATTTAACGGCACAGGCAAGTAGGAGCCTGACAGCTCAGCATTGCTGCTGCTCCTGCCAGATGGTAACCCAGGCTCTTCCCACACAGTCTCCAGTGAAAAAACCCCGCTCTGAGTCACCGCATCCTACACAAAGTGCAGCGCTGGACGACAACAGTTCAACTACCCACAGCACACTTCCCGACAGCAGCATACGGACACTGACCCTCCGGGTCACCGGACAGGTTACCCCAGGGACACCCGGGCGCACTCGAGCTGCCAGCCCACGTGTGGGCGCAGAGGGAGCCCCGTCGCTCAGCTGGGTGACGCCGAGCCAGAATCCCCTGCAGTACCGACGGGCTGTCCGGCAGCGCCCGGCGCGAAGCTTCGGCACGTCGTCCGCTC
>NW_008679814.1:14583-16311 GCF_000695815.1 Acanthisitta chloris | reverse complement strand
CTCATACAGTGTGACACTGGTAAGGCTCGGGGACCCATGCTGGGTGACACTGGTGTCACTTTGGGACTCATGAAGTGTGACACTTGTGAGGTTGGGAGACCCATGCTGGGTGACAGTGGTGTCACTCTGGACCCATGCTGCCTGACACTGGTGTCACTTTGGTCCCATGCTGGGTGACAGTGGTGTCACGTTGGACCTGTGCATCGTAGCACTGGTACCAGAGCAGCACTGGCACATCTCCAGTCCTTCTGGTTATTCCACCTCCAGGCACTGCTCCCGCTATGTGTCTTTTCTCCCCGGGGTGCTGTGTCCATCCCTGTGGTTCCCAGTCTGCAGCTGGAGGCTCTTCCCACCCTGCTCACCCAATTCTCATCCCCTCAGGGCGCTGGCCATGGAGCCAGGCACCATCGACAACCTGTCCATCCTGTACCAGAGCTCTGATTTCATCGTGGTCAACAAGCACTGGGACATCCGCATTGACAGCAAGATGTGGTACGAGACGCTGACCCTGCAGAGTCAGCTCAAGCACCGTTTCCCCGAGCTGGCAGACCCTGACACCTACTACGGCTTCAGGTGAGTAGCTGAGCACTGCCCTGGGCTCTGCCCTCGGTTAGGGACACTTGTGAGTTCCCTGGGATGCTCCTTCGTCCCCTGTCTCCCCCCCAGGTTCTGCCACCAGCTTGACTTCTCCACCAGTGGGGCTCTGTGCGTTGCGCTCAACAAGGCTGCGGCAGGAAGTGCCTACAAGTGTTTTAAGGAGCGGTTGGTGACCAAAGCATATCTTGCTCTGGTGAGTCCACGCTGCCAAGTCCTGCCTTGGGGCTTACCTTCTGGTCTGGCTGAGCACCTTTGCTCTAGAGAAAGGCTGAGAGCGCTGGCATTCAGCCTGGAGAAGAGAAGGCTCCAGAAAGACCTTACAGCCCCTTCCAGTGCCTAAAGGGTCTCCAAGAGAGCTGGAGAGGGACTTCGGTCAAGGGCCTGGAGCAACAGGACAAGAGGGAATGGCTTCCTACTGCCAGAGGGCAGAGTTAGTTTGGATATTGAGGAGAGATTCTTCCCTGTGAGGGTGGTGAGACACTAGCACAGGTTGCCCAGAGAAGCTATGGCAGCCCCATCCCTGGAAGTGTTCCAGGCCAGGTTGGATGGGACTTGGAGCAACCTGATCTAGTGGAAGGTGTCCCTGCCCATGGCAAGGGGTTGGGACTGGATGATCTAGGTCCCTTCCAACCCAGACTATTCTGTGATTCTATGACTCTATGAATTGCAGCTTGGCCTCTGCTTCTTGTATCCATCTGGACACAGTCCTGTGCCATGTGCCCTAGGAAGACCTTGCTTGAGGAGGAAGGTTGGAGCAGATGTCCCCACTGCAGGTCACTTCCAACCTAACCCATGCCATGATTCCTGTCAGCACCAGGTCAGTGAGGAGCATGTGCCAGGGCTCAGGTTCAAACCATCCTTCTGCCCCACAGGTGAGGGGCCACGTCAGCCAGAGCCGGATGACAATCGACTACGCCATTGGGAAGAACACCACCGAGGGCATGACCCACATGATGTGCATTGACGGGACAGAGGGTGAGCAGCCCCTGTGCCATCCTGTGCTGCCCAGACCACCCAGGCCATGCTGGGGGGTGACAAACCCCCTCTGGATCTCGTTGCAGGCTGTGAAAATCCCAAGCCTTGTCAGTCAGAGCTGATCGTGCTGGAGCATGGATCCTACAGTGGAGACCC
>NW_008679814.1:2994-14539 GCF_000695815.1 Acanthisitta chloris | reverse complement strand
GCCAGCCACTGACAGGTGGGGGACAGGGCTGGGGCAGTGTGGGGAGCTGCAGCTCCGGGGGCTCTGACAGGGAAGCAGAACCTGGGAAGGGCTGAGGGATGCTGAGAGCTGCTGGGCTCAGTGTCCTCTGCCGGAGAGGAGATAAGCTGTATAGTGATTCCTTGGCTCCATTCTCCCCCCAGGGCGGACTCACCAGCTGCGGGTTCACTGCAGTGCCATCGGCCACCCCATCGTGGGGGACTTCACCTACAGCCACAAGAAGGACAGCAGTCCCTACAGGATGATGCTCCATGCCTACTACCTGCGCATTCCCACTGGCAAGGAGCTCATCGAGGTCTGCGCGCCCGACCCCTTCGTCACCGCCATGGACAGCAACTGGGTGCCACACCACGTCACTCACCGGCTGGATGAGACCATCCAGGAGCTGAAGGACAAGGTGATGCAGAAGGAGGAAGAGGAGGAGAGCCAGGAAGCTGTGTGTGGTGGTGGAGGGGAGGAGGCACGCAGCGAAGTCAGGAGCGCAGAGACAGAGGAGCAGCGAGCACGGTGCGAGCAGTGGTTGGCCGAGTGGGCTTTGGAGTGAGCACGAGCCATGTCCCTGCAATTCCAACCCAATGCTCCATTTTCATCCCAGTGGGTCCCCATGGAGCCCAGCGCTGACTCCACACCTGCACTTCCTTATGCCATGGCTTCCCTCACTTCTGGGGCTGGGATTAGGCAGATTTTAGCAGCAATTAGGATGGGTTTGGTTTTTTAATATCCATCATCCACGTGGCCACAGGATGCTCCTTTCCCAGTTGTGAGCCTCAGTAGCAGAGTCAGTGTGTCATGTACCAGCTTAGAGTGACCCCAAAGCTTTACATCCCTGTCCTGGGGCTCAGGCACAGCCAGGGCAACACAGGCACTGCCTTTGCCATGGACATTCCCACAAATTCTCCATGCTTGGATGCTGAAGTGCAGCCCAGCACAGGGAGGGAAGAACATGCTGGGTGCAGCTTCAGTGTCTGTGTTCCCTGTTCCCATTCCCTTTGCTCCAGCTGCTGCACTCACTGAGGTTGTGTGGGAGACTTGGGGGGCTGGAGCACAGCCTGGGGGCAGTGACACCCCCTCAGGCCCAGGGTGTTTGGCCTGTGGAGCTTGGCTGTGTGACAGGCACAGGAGAGGTCCCTGCCTGCCACCGAGGCTGTGCTGCCTGTCCCTGCCTCATGCTCCCTTCCTCCCTCAGCCCTTCTGTGGGGTTTTTAAAGGTTTGTTGAAAGTGAGTTGATACAAATGGATTTTAAACCTTTTTTTCAATTTTCTAGGAGAAGAATTTAGTCTTTTAGGGGGTGTAAAATATGGGTGGTCTCAGAAATGAGGTATTTTTAGTATTTCTGTGGTCAGAGAGCCAGCAGCCCAAAGCTTTTTTAATGGACTTTATTATTCCTTCTACTAGCATTGCCTTTTCCTAGCACCTGCTTTTGTACCAGGTGTAATCCTTGCTGACACAGGTCGAGGACATGAGCTCCTTTCTGCTTACCCAGACAAGGGGGAATATGTGTCCTGTCTTGGTCCCATGGCATAGCTCCTGGCTGGCAGGTCACTGGAGGATGCCAGGGCAGGTCCTTCACGCAGTCAGTTTGGGAAGACTCTGGAGCAGTAGGAAATAGATGATGCTGAAAGAAAGACTGAGGACTGATGGGATGAGCAGGCAGGAGCTCAGTTCTTGTGCTAGCACTCAGCTTTGCCAGATGCCAAGAAGAGTTACTCTGAAAGTGCCCTTGCTTTGCTGGTCATCCTGCTTTGCTTTCCCCTTCCCACCCTGCTCTTCCTCTGGCCCCCTTGGAGGACATTTGGAAGGGAGAGCAGGACAACTGAGGAGGGATAGAGTGGCTGGAGCCCACTGCAGACGTGCAGACAGCACCCATCCTGGGGACTTTGGCACCAGGTGCCACATCACGTGCCCAGAGTTGTTGTCATCATCCCAAGTAACATTCTGTAAGCTTTTCCTGATACCAAATAATAAGACTATGTTGTCTGTTTTAACTCATAGATGTTCAGTGACAAAATTCTAAGTGCAGGAATTTTATCCCTGGTTATTTGAATGTCATATTCATGCTTGTATTTTCCATCTAGTTTTCTCATGCCTGACTTTATTCAGCCAGGGGCTGGAAGAAAAGTGGTTCTATATCACTGAGTACAGGCTGGGCTGAGATGCAGGAGAACCTTGGAAAGAGAAGGAGCCACATTATTGATGCAGTGTTGTGCTCCTGTCACAATGCCAGGCTCTTACCAGTAATTCCTCTTTCCCACACAGCTGTTGAGCCATTTGCAGTAACGATCAAAGCCACACACAGACTTGTTGAAAGTTCCACAGTGCTTTGACTTGGCACTCCTGCCAAACAAAAGGTAGCATTACTGTGATAGCACCAGCTCATTACCATGACTTTCCAGTGACACAAACACAGGGGGATACAGCAGCAGAGATCCTGGTAATGGTGAGTAAACCTGCCTACAGAGTACTTCAACTCCTCGTCTTGGTTTAACCCCTGCCAGCTGGTTGCTCACTCCCCTACCAGCAGGATGGGGGAGAGAATCAGAAGGGTAAAAGCTAGGAAACTCATGGGTTGAGATGAAAGTTTAATAGGGAAAGCCAAAGCTACACACAAGCAAAGCAAAACAAGGAATTAATTCAGTGCTTCTCACAGGCAGAAAGTGTTTAGCTATCCCCAGGAGAGCAGGGCCTCATCATGTGTAATGGTTACTTGGGAGGACAAACACTATCACCAAAGGTGTCCCCCCCTTTCTTCTTCTTCCCCCCATTTTATATACTGAGCATGATGTCATATGGTATGGAATATCCCTTTGGTCAGTTTGGGTCACCTGTCCTACTGTGTCTCCTCCCAACCTCCCGTGCACCCCCAACCTCCTTTTCAGTGTGGCCATAGGGAAAGCAGCAAAGGCCTTGGCTTTATGTAAGCTCTGCTCAGCAACAACAAAAGCATCTCCATATTATCAACCCTGTGCGCTGCACAAATCCAAAACATAGCCCCATACTAACCACTGTGAAGAAAATTAACTCTACCCCAGCCCAAACCAGCACATTCCACCCCTTATTCCATACCATTTACATCATGCCCAGGTCCCACACTATTCAATACTAGTTCATTAACCACCACCCCCTTCCCATTCTTTGATATACTACACAGAAATTGTTCCTGAAAAATGTCACTTGAATTCATTTAGTTAATTTGGGCTCCTTCTGTTATGGTGGTCATTTGCCAGCAAGCCCCTGTCCACCCACCTGAGCCCTGCCACAGGATGAAGCTCAGCTTGCACTTCAGGGGCTCAATTTCAAGCTTACAGTCCAACATTAAAGTGATGGTGAAGTGTAACAGTGAAGAAGACAGAGCAGTAGAAAGAAAACATATTTACACATCTACATCACAGACATGGCAGTGATGGTTTTCAATGACATATTGGTTCCAATTGAAGGTGGGCAGAGGCCCTGGATAGATATTTTTTTCTCACACACTTGCATCCACAGGATCAGTGGAGACTGCAGTAAGATGAGCAACTGTATGGTGGCTAAAACACACTCCTGGACACTGAAGCACACAGTTAAGGCTTTAATGTGTAGTGTGTGTCTTTTAATCCCTGATACACAAAGCCCACACAGATGAGAAAGGTGTGGCTTAGAGTTAGAGGTCACAATAGAACTGGTTGCAGCACGTTAATCTGAGTTTTGTTAACAGAGATGTTTGCACTGTAATAAATATCCTCTGGAAAAATCTAACTAAATCTATAGGAACATTCCTCCTTGTTATGTACTACTCTGCCTCACAGAAATGACCTTCCTAGCACAGGGGTTTTTAAAAGTTACCTTTACTTACCAGAATCTGACCCACATGCAGACATAGGTCCATATTTCTTAGTCCATACGGACTCCTTGGAAAGGAAAGTGGTTAAAGCTGTGCACAAGTCCCTTCACAAGACCAAACTTCCAAGAAAGAAAAGTCACATCAAGGAACTTTCCTTAGACAGAATTTCAAGGAGTGCCTCTGTGCTTAAGGGTTTGTTTCTTACTATACTGCAGCCAAATAAGCATCTGTACAAAAATTAACCTGCTCATTTGCTATTGTAGTGGGCTGACCCTGGCTGGGTGCAGGAACCCCCAAAGCTGCTCCATCATTGCCCTCTGCAGATGGACAGAGAGAGGAAATACAACAAAAATTCTGGAGTTGAGAAATATTACAGAGAGAAAATTCTGGGGAAAGTTCTGAGATGAGATGTGCACTGACATCCTTTATACATCCTATTTATGCATGTCAAAGTCACAGGTTACCCCTGGGTGATTTAACCATTACTGTAGCTCACAGTGGTTTTACATCTACTTATCTTGCCCAAATCCTTGGTATTCTCACAGTTCAAAACTTGTGAATTTGATTACAAAATATCTGCATAATGAAATCTAAACTCACTCTAATTCAACAGATTAATGTATCCCAAAGGTTTACTTCCAGTTAATAAAGCACTAATGTCTCTTTTGTGTGAAAGGCAAATCCCTTCCCATTCTGCTACACCATGAGAACTTTAGTCAGCAGCACCTCTCCAAGACCTCCTTTTTTTCCTTACTACAGGACAAGCTGTAACAGCTGTGGTGTGAGCAGGTAGCTGTCACCTTGCCTTCACCTTGGTGCCACCACTGCAGGGTGGAGATGGCTCTGCAGGTGCCAGCCCTGGGCACCGAGCAGGGACAATAAGCTCCTGAGCTGGTGACACAGGCTTCAGGGCCATCTCCTTCCTCCCAGGTCCCATTCCATCTCCCAGGAGTGGCCTGAAGGGGAGAGGCAGCCATGGGCTGGTCCTGAAGCTATAAATTAATGCCATGAACCTGTTTGCCAAAGAATGAAGGTGACGTGCATAGGAAGTACTGAAAACTGATAGGTGAACTTTGCAGTGTCACAGGTGGGACTCAGCCTTCCCTCCCCATGGCCCTGCTGTGGGAACAGTTCCTGCTGGGGACATGTCTGGGATGATGCTGGTGGTACCTGGGGTGGTACCTGGGGACACTGATGGACCCCAGTGCTGGGGCCTGGCACCCTGTGCTTGTCCAGGAGTCCCTGCAGCACTCATCAGCCTTCGTGTGTGACACTTTTGTCCAATACCACAGAAAACAGGGAAATACGTATTTTCCTTACCCTGCAGAGAGTGTTTTCCATGTGCCCTTTGTGGCTCTGCTCCAGTTCTGTGTCCTGTCATGCTCCCTCCTCTCTGCTGTCACTGCCAGGGGCCATTGGCTGCAGCATCCTTGAATCCACTCGGGTTGTGTTCAGGTGTGTGACACTGTACCATTTGAAGTCCCTGCATTGTTGCACCTCACTGTGTTAAACGTGTCTCCTGCCCTCCACCCTCTGGTCTCTCAATCCAAGGCAGTCCTGGGGGCTTCCAGGAATGAGCCCAGACCGGCACAGCTGGAGCAGCCCTGGGGCTCCAACCTGGCCAACCTGTTATATGAGCACTGACATTCCTCCTCGCCCTGCTGAAATGCTCTTGGCCGAAACCACTGGGATGACCAACCCGAAAGCCCTCACAGATTTAGTAACAGAGATGACCGAGGATGATGGAGGCAGCTGGGGCAGAAGTCAATGCCCCTGCCTGTCCCCTGCCTGTCCCTGCCTGCCTCAGCCAGCACCAGCACCAGCTGCTGAACTGAAGAACACAAAAGGAGAAAAGCTCTTGATTTGGGAACATCACAGTTCTCCATGGCAAGGACGTGTGGAGCAGTACCAGGGCTGCTGAAGTTTAGGGGTCACACAGGGGAAGATGCTGCCATGCAAGATTTGTTGATTGGATGTTCCAAGGACTGGAGCATCTCTGCTCCTGAGGCAGGCTGGAAGAGCTGGAGGAGTTCAGGCTGGAAAACAGAAGGTTCCATGGAGACCTTAGAGCCCCTTTCAGTGCTTAAAGGGGCGCCAAGAGAGCTGCAGAGAGAGGCTGGACAAGGGACTGGAGCGATAGGACAAGGGGGAATGGTTTCCCACTACCAGAGGGCAGGGTTAAATGGGATATTGGAAAGAAATTCTCCCCTGTGAGTGTGCTGAGGCACTGGCACAGGTTGCCCAGAGAAGCTGTGGCAGCCCCTTTCCTGAAAGTGTTCAAGGCCAGGTTGGATGGACTTGGAGCAACCTGGTCTAATGAAAGCTGTCTCTGCCCACAGCAGGGGGTGGAATGAGAGCTTTAAGGTCCCTTCCAACCCAATCTATTCCATGATTCTATGATCCTGTGTAACTCCTACACACTAACCATCGTTCCTACAGTTGGCGCAGCTGGAAAAATGAGTGAAGTCTCAAAGCAATTATTTGCAATCTTCAAGATAGGGACTATTTTTAAGATTACAAACCTAGCTAGGGCAGAGAGCAGCTGGTCAAGGGGAGGGAGTGTCCCAGCTCACCCGGCACAGCAAGATGCAGCTGGGGCTTGCCACGAACCCACTGAGGCCCCCAAGAAGGGGCTTGGGCAGATGCTTCCCAATATGTTCAGGTTTGGGGTGGATCCTCCTGTGACAGCTCCTGAGGGTGTTTCATGGCCAGTTTTAAGCTCTACAGGGACACAGTGGATGTGATGACCCTCAAAGGCTGCATGATGTGTCCCTGTCCCCCTGCTCCAGTCATCTCTGGCCAGCCAGCCTAGGGCAGGGGCTGTGTCCCACAGGCAGCCTCATAACAAACAAGTTTCTGAAATTTTACCACTCCAACAGGAGCTATTTTTACAGTAAAACCTTCCAAAATAGAAACCAGCAATACCTGCGGGCATTGACCAAGCCCTGGTGCTGCAGGACCGGTTGGGGGACAGGATCAGCTGGGAACACCGGGGGGTGACAAACCCCACTCGGTGCTGTGCCAGCAGCTCCAGGGACCCTTGGTGAATGCTGGTGTCCCCAAATCTGGCTGAGAGAGAGATGCAGCCCTGCTCCAGCCAAGCCACCGGCTCCAACTGCTCTAGGCCTTCACTTTTCCTGGGATAAATGCTCAGATAACATTCACTGCTCACAGCATCAGGCTCCTCCAGGTTGTCATCCCACAGCCTTGGGAAGGATTTGCTTCCTTTCTTATTAGTCTCTTTCTTCATGGCTCATGCTGGATGGCGTTTCAGAGCATGACCATGGACAAAGCTGTAAACCAGGGAATGTTCGTGATTCAGGGAAAAAGGACAGGCACAAGGGAAGCAACTCGCAGAGGATTCTGAGCCCACCACTGAGCACACATCTGCTCTGCACCCCAGTTGCCCTACAAAATAAACCCCTGAACAGCGCAAAATATTTTTCACTCACTGGGAGGACCTTTATCTCCCTCAGGAACACAGAAACTACCAAACTGGATGCTTCAACTCCTTCTGGGTTCATTCTGGGTTCACCTGAATCCAAATTTCAATGTGACCCTTTTACAAAGGCAAAAATAACCACAAAGCAAAGCCACAGAGGAGGAAAAATCCCTGAAAAACCACTGTTGAGAAACTGCCCTGTCACACCCCGTGTTCAGAACAACATCCCCACCCCACACAGATAAGTGCCGAGAGCTCCTGGCGCTGCCCAGCCCCGGCCCTGCAGGTGGGCGAGCACCTTCCCAGCTGAGAGCTGCTCACGGAGCCAAATCACCCAGCACAGCGTGGAGGAGAGCAGCTCAGCACAGCCACGGTGAGATTTGGGGAACAGAATGAGGCTCAGCGGGAAAATGCCTTGCATCGACTTCAAAGGGCAATAACGGATTGCTGCAGGCAGCACCAAGCCCATGGGTGGGATCTGGGGAGCAGGGATTGCTTTTCCATCGAGGGGTTCCAGCTGTGGGATGTGGAGTGGGGTACAGGGGGAGGGCAACACCTGCTGAGGCTCCTCCACTGCGTTGCACTGGATTTCTCCCAGTCTGTGCTGGTGTGGCCCTGTGTGGAGCTGGGGGATGGAGTGGATCCTGTCCCTGCAGGGCACAGGTGGGAGGAGGGTGTTGGGTGTCAGAGGGGGCTACTTATTGTGAAATTTTTTTAAATAGTAGGTAGAGAATGAAATCCTGTTTTCTGTTATATAGGATTTAAAATCTGTCCTTGGCTGTGGGGGGTTTGTGCAGGCACATCAGGGCGTGGGTGACCACGCTGAGCCATCGTGATCCCACAGCTCCAGCCCCAGCATCAGCTGCAGGACCCCCAGTATCATCCCCAAGCACCAACCCTGAGTGTGGGACTCAGCTCCAGCCCCAGCATCAAGCGAGAGAATCAGCTGCAGGAACCACAGCACTTCCAACAGCCCCGAGCGTGGGACACGGCTCCCGGGACCCACAGAGAGGACGAAGCCCAGGCACTGGCACCATGGTGTGGGCAGCCGCAGCCCCCACAGCCATCGTTCTCTGCCTCCGTGAGTTACATCTTGTCCCCCTAGAGCTGCTCCGGGGTCTGCACCCGCGCCCAGCACTGGGGATGCTCCAGCCTGCGCTGCCTCTCGTCCCCATCCCTGCCCTCGGCTCCCTGCTCCCCTCTGAATCCGCAGGCGGTGGAGGCTTTTCCCAGGGGCAGATCTGCAAAGACAGGTTTCCAGGGACAGATTTATCCCTCTTTGTCTTCCAAATCCACCCAGAGCGCCCCGGGGGGTGCTCAGGCTGGGAGATGCTCTCTGAGCAGCAATCAGCAGCATTTAGCAAACCTCATTAACTTAACAAAGAAAAGGCTCTTCACAGGCTTTAAACCTGGAGCCGCTGTGGAACAGCTCCGACCGGTGCAAACACTCCTGGATGTTTCCTAACGTGCTCCTGCTTCCTTGCAGGTGTCTCCGCAGACCTGGTGAAAGCTGCAGCGGTGAGTGAGTCCCTGTGGCTGCTCCGCTGGCTCCCACGGCGCCAGGGCTTTCCCAGACCTCACGGCTGGTGCCGGAGCTGCTGTGGTTCCTCGTGCTCAGCTCCAGGGAGGCACAGCCACTGTCTCCCTGCTGTCCCCCTCTGCGGCCCGTGGCTCTGTCCTTGTCCCATCCCATCCCTTGCTCACCCGCTGCCCAGCAGCCTCCCTGCCCTGCTCCCAAACCAAGGGCTGGCACCCCGACGGGCACACTCAGCCCTGCCAGCTCCAGGAAAGCAGGGACAGACCCACTGAAGGGTCCCCCCCGCTCCTGAGAGCAGCTGTGGTGGCTTTTGTCCCCACATGTAGCTCAGGACAGCCTCGGGGCTGCTGCGGTTCTTTTCTGTTTGTCGCTTGCCGGCTCCAGCCAGGACAGATCCCATTCCCTGCATCTCAAATCCCTTCTTCCCAATCCTTGCTGAGGCTGAGCATCCCCCATCCTCCTCCCCAGGCTGCCCTGATCGTTGGAGTTGTCCTGTCTGCTGCTGAGCAGGACCCTGAGTAAGTACCAGCCCCAGCCAGGGGCTCTGAGGACTGGGGTGTCTTGGGAGGGTCTCAGGCAGTTCAGACAACGGGGCTGGTGTGGGTGGATGTTGTATTTCTCCCCACATCCATGTCACAGCTGCTGTGACAGGTCACTTGGGCTAGGGAGGATTTACAGCCTCACACGTCTGGTTCCATGCCTGTGCCTAAGCTGGGATTCCAGCTGCTCTAGCTGCTCTGGCTCCTGCTGTAGCACAAACACACCAAGAATTCCCTTTCCTTTATGGGGCTGCTGCAGATCCAGTGGGAGCCTCCCCTGAGCTGAAATCCAAGATCTGCTGGTTTCTGCCTCACCCAAATCCTGGGAAACGGTGGGCACCCCTGCCACCACCCCCAGCTGTGGGGATGGACACCCTCATCCCTGCCGGGCGTCCCACATGGCACCACCCTGGCACTGACATTAGGGGACGTTTTCATGACACCCCATGTTATTGCCACTCACCCACACAGCCGTGGTCAGGGCAAAGGAGTTTTCCAAGGGATCGAGGGGGTTTTCCCTCCATGGGGTGCTGTAGAGCTCAGGTGGATGGTGAACTGCAGCCGTGCTTCCCTTGCAGCCTCTCATCCTCACTCCTGCAAGGATTCCCATGCATCCCAGCCAGCGACCTGCCTGCTGCCGACATCCTCACGTTTGCCCAGGAATTGCAAACCAGACCAGCAGAGCTGAGCAGTGCCCAGGTGGGCACGAGGTGGGGCTGCAAACCCCATGGGACCTGACTGGGAGGAGGGAGTGGGGGGATGTCAGGACGAGGGGGCTGTCACTACCTTGGCATTGAGCAGCCCACCCTCTCTGTGCCCAGCTCTCCTGCCTGGCCCAGCTGCTCGCTGCCAAGAACCTGACGGACAATTTCAGCAGGTTCCCACCGGACCTGCTGCTCTTCTTTGAGTGAGTAGAGGCTGGCACATGGTGTGGAATCACACTGTCCAGTGCCCACCAGTATGGTCCTGGCACACCCCAGGGCACATGGGAGCTTCACAAGAACAACCTATGCCTGTGGGCACCTTCCAACCCACAAGGGGTATTCCTAGCCCTGTGGACACCCTGGTCCTCTTCTCACCCTATTCCTCCCTGAGGAGCCACACTGCCCATGGCATGGGGTACACGGGCAATCCCCATTCTGTGCCCAAGACCCTCCAGCCCCATGCAGCTCCACAGCTTAGGAGAGAAAAACAATTCTTAACTGCCTTTCCTGTGCCCACAAAAGCCCCTTGTCCCACTCCTCCCTACCACCCTGACTCTTGCTCCCACAGCTCAGCCAAGGTGCACACTGGGACCTGCAGAGAATTTTACTCCCGAGCCTCTCATGGGAACCTGGACCTGCTGCCCCAGGGCTCAGTCAGGAGGATGGTGCTGCTCCGTGGGGCATTGACCTGCCTGGTGAGTGGGGACTGCACTGGGGGAGGTCCCCCAGCCCTCCCCTGGTGGGTGTATGAGTTTGGTTTGTCTCTCCCAGGGAGTGCAGAGCAGCCACCTGGACCTGCAGCAGCTTGGCATCCTTGGGGCACTGGTGTGTGACATGGAGGCAGAGACCATCCCAGCCTCAGATCCTGGCATCTTGGAGAACCTGAAGCTCTGCCCAGTGCTGACAGGGGCGCAGCAGGATGCCCTCAATGCTGTGCTCCTTGCAGGGGGCACGGCCTATGGGTAAGGAGCCTCTGCTCTTAGAAGGGTGGGCAATGAGCAGGAGGGACAGGCATCCATGAGGATGCTGAGCTGGTCCTCCTCCCGATGCCACAGGGATCCTTCAAGCTGGGATTTACAGACTCTGGAAAGTTTGGGGCCCCTTGTGCTGGCATTGAACCAGACCACGCTGAGATTAGTGGCCAGGGTAAGTATCTTTGAGACCTCGGGGTGAGCTGTCCATAAGCAAGGTCAGCCCCGAGGCTGGGAGACCCAGCACCCTGTGCCCCCCTGACTCAGCACTCCCGATGCCACAGGGATCCTTCAAGCTGGGATTTACAGACTCTGGAAAGTTTGGGGCCCCTTGTGCTGGCATTGAACCAGACCACGCTGAGATTAGTGGCCAGGGTAAGTATCTTTGAGACCTCGGGGTGAGCTGTCCATAAGCAAGGTCAGCCCCGAGGCTGGGAGACCCAGCACCCTGTGCCCCCCTGACTCAGCACCCTCTGCCCGGCGTGCGGGAGG
>NW_008679814.1:0-2968 GCF_000695815.1 Acanthisitta chloris | reverse complement strand
AGCAGCCAGAGTCATTCCCAGCAGGAGAAATCCCTGATCCTCCTCAGGGCCTTTGCAGAGGCATCAGCATCATCTCATCCCAGGCTGAAGCGGAAAACAGCCAGTGAGTTTCCCTCATTGTGACCAGTCTGGACTGGTTTGGAGCTCTTAGGGGGGGAAAAATGACCCCAGGGTGGTTGGCATGTGGGTACACCTGGGGAGGGGCACAGGACCAGGCAGAAAGCTGGGGGATTCCCATAAAGTAACTGCGAGGTTGGGAAATGTCCTTACAGTACACTGTGGGTTTTACACTTACTTGGAGCAGCAGCCAGGAAGGAGGCAAAGGGGTGGGAATACTCCCTAGGGGAGGATGCTGCAAGACCAGAAGATGCTTGTGTAGGTGAAGTGGGAAAGGGTTCACCTCACAGGAGTGTTTTTAGTTACATTGACCAGTCAAAGCTCAGGTGGGCTGCAGAGACATCATCAGGTTTTAAGGATTAATTTCTAGGAATAAAGTGAATAATGAATAATCAATGTGGTTTGGGGATCTAAGGAGTGGAACGAGGAGCCACGGTGGCTTGAGGAACTTTATTTATTCCTTGTTCATTCACTAGAGCTCTGAGCCACATGGGTAGGACCAGGGCCAGGTGAGAACTGGGGACACCATTTGCCTGACACAACTCCTTGCCCACAGGCTGCACGTCTGGGACCATCACCTCCAGCACCATCGCTGATATCTACTCAATCTTTTCCTATGACGTTGAGCAGTTCGACCTGTGCTTGAGTAATGATGTCTTAATGAAAAACCTGGAGGATCTGCTGGTACTTCCACTCCCCTTGCAGTACTCCCTGGTCATGAAAAAAAAGGTGGACCAGGTAAGTGGTGACAGAGGGCAGGAGTCCCCAGCATGGGCACAATCTGGGGTGGGCAGGACCTGCTATGGGAAGGGGCATCAACAGACACAGGCATGAAGATGCCTGAGTGGGTCCTTTGTGCCCATTTCTACCCTGTTTTCCTTTTCCTCACCCTCTTTTTGCCCCACTGGCCCACAGACTTTTCCATCAGGGATCCCAGAGGAGCAGCTGAAGCGCCTGGGATCGCTGTCCCGCCTGTACACGCCAGCAGAGATCAGCCAGTGGTCAGTGACGTCCAACGACACACTCTTAGCCCTGCTCGACACCTCAGGTGGCATGTGGGAGGATGCCAAGGTAAACTCATGGCAACAGAAGGCACTGGGTGCTGGAGAACACAAACTGGGGCCACCCGTGCCCCAGCCCAGCTCAGGGGGTTGGCAGCTGCCGCAGTTGAGATGGACATGCAACATAAATACATACACATAAATAGAGGTGAAAGGCAAAAAGCTCTCTTTATTACAAACTAGCTGTTTTTATACCTTTTACATAAAGCATGTCTTTTGTCCATTGGATATAATATTTTACAAGCCACCTGTCATTGGCTACGAATTACATAAGTACACATTTCGTTTATCATTTTGTTTGACAAAAAAGCTTTCTCTTCTTTTGGCTCTTGTTCATCTTTCTTCTGGTAAGTGTGTCTCCCTCTAGCTGCTGTAACCATTCAAGGGTACATGATGATCTGTAGAGCTGTAGAGCTCAGGTTGAAGTCTGCAAGGCCCTCAGGCCAGCTGTCAGCTCCCACAGGCAGCACTCACATCTTTACTGGGACCATCTTCCTTCTCTACCTGCATCCCACTATGTGCATTGTGGTCCTCAGGTGCTGCAGCTGGTCAGCAGGTACTTGTCCCTGGGGGGCATCTTGACTGGGCCCTTGCTCCAGAAAATTAGAGGCGAACACCTGTGTAACCTGGAGGAGAAAGAAATTGAGCTAATACCTCCAGAAGCAATCAGGTGAGCCACTTTTTAGAGATGCTGTTCAGTCCTGTGAGGCCTCTGGAACCATGGGGAAGTGCATGGTGGGATGGAAGACCCCCAGCTCCATTTTGGCTCTGTTCACTCCTAGGCAGCACAGTGGGATGGCATCATTCTGTTCCCAGCTCCTGCCTGAGCCCTGGCACCATGAGTGGGGGCAACCCACTCATCTCCCCTGGCCAACAAAACACTTCAGCTGTGGTTTTGGGGTACTGCCTCACTTTGACCTGTGACCCTCTCTTCCAGAACTGCTGGACAGTTAAACATTTCTTCTTGCTCTCAAACCAAGAAGGATCAGTTCTACAGGAAAGCCCAGGAGGCCTTTGCCAACCAGGCCAGCACCCTCAGGGAGTATTACTGCCAGATCCAGCCATACCTGGGTAGGTGCTTCAGCCTTCACCCTCCTTCCCATTGTGAGGTTGGGTGTCTCTTCCTAAGCCTTGGGGTTTGGCCACACTAGAGGGAGGTCTGGCAGTCTCCAAAACCCCCCCAAACCTCTCCAGAAGTGCTGGAAGGGTTTGCACATGTCTAGGTGCCCCATGTGCTTTCCTTAAGGTGGAGCTCCAGCAAAGGACCTGAAAGACCTGACTGAAGCTGGTGTGGCCATAGATATGGATATAGACACCTTCCTCGCCCTAAATCCTGATGAACTGCAGGTATGGCCACAGCGTGCTCCTGCTTCTCCTCCCACTGAAGGGCAGGGCTGGCTGGGGGTTGAGCAGGGGGTTCTGAGACTGGAGCCCCACCAAATAACCAATTCTCCACTTTTTTACCCTTATAAATTTTCTTTTGGAAGTTATTACATGCTCTGCAGCCCCATTAAAAAAGCTTTTTGGGGTGATGCTGGCTGTGAGGATGAGTAAAGGTGATGGTGTGTGTGTGTTACAGAAACTCAGTGTCCTGGATGTGAAAAATTTGCTTGGGAAAAACGTCCTTAAGCTGAAGAAATCTGAGAATGAGACCGTGGTAAAGCACTGGGTGGAGAGACAGTACCAGCGGGAACTGGACTGTATCCTGGGAATTGGTCTGCAAGGAGGGATAGAGGAACCCAGATCCATGGGAACAACCACCCCTCCTCATCCCACCACCTCAGCCAGTG
>NW_008679813.1:24365-27211 GCF_000695815.1 Acanthisitta chloris | reverse complement strand
AACACGGCGTCGTGCCACCGCTCCTGCCAACTGACCTACTCCCTGCACACCTACCCCAAGGTACGGGCGGGCCCTGCCTCAAGGCTCGGCTTTCCTGCGTCTCCACACGGAGCCTGCACGGCCCTTCCCTTGTCCTGTCCCCCTGCGGCCCTTCCCTTGTCCTGTCCCCCTGCGGCCCTTACCTTGTCCTGTCCCCCTACGGCCCTTACCTTGTCCTGTGCCTCTGTAGCCCCTCCCTTGCCCCTTTGCCCCTGCAGCTCTATCTCCTGACTCTTCCCTGCCTGTTCCCCAGTGTGACAAGACACGCTGTCCTCTCATTTCTCGGGTTCGGAGCCCTATTCCGGGCGCATGTTCTCCTTGGCAGTGTCGTTAAGGAGCCATAAACACGAAGAAGGATGCTGGCCGTCCTCAGGTGCAGGCAGCAGCTCTCCCTGCTGTCCCTCCTCGGCGTGACTCATTCGGCTGAGGTTTTCATCCCCTCAAAGCAGGGAATGCAGTGGCTTCTCTAAAGATAGTTGCTTCGTTGTGGAAATAGATGGTTAGGCTGCAGCTTGCCAGGGAAATAATGTTTTCAGAGCACAGCTGTGTCGGTGCTGGGTGTGTTTGTGGGTTTTGTCGTTGTTTTCACTCCTGTTCCATAAGAGGCAGCTGTAATTTGGCTTGGGCTGCTCTGTATTTTTGGGCACTAAACTAGCACAGCATTCGTGGCAGGGCAGAGATCCTGACTCAGGGATGGAGCATAAATGGTGACAAACAAGTAGCTCATCAGAGCCTTCGTGGATGTTTTTTATCTCATGATAAAGCACTGTAATTGTGCCTAATGGGAATTTAATTTCATATCTCAGGGTTTGCTGTTGGTTCAGGCTTTGAACTCTTTGAATCTGGTAAATCTGGGACCAAAAATGTCACCTTTTCTGGTTCTTTCTTGGCAACAAACTTCCTGATCAGGTGCAGCTCTGTGGCAGGTGGAACTCTTACCCAACATTTGGGATCTCCCAGGAGAGCAGCAGAAAAGTGGAACAGTGCCAGGGTCAGGGCTTTGCCTGCTTCCCTGTGGGGCTCAGTTTGGGTTTTGTGGCTCTGTAGCTAGTACAGGGAGTTGTGTGAAATATGAGTAAATTTGCACCTGCATTTAGGGCATGTTTTGGTGCCCATTTGTGAACCAAACCTGAGAAATTAGAGCTAAGCATTACCCTAATATATTTCCATTGGTTTCCTCTTGTGTCTCTTGCAGGACTCAAGTCCAAGCAGGCCTGATAGTTCTCTGATTTTTGTTGTACTTTTGAATTTTGCTATTTATTTTTTGAATCTGAGTATTGTGTGGTGTTGTAGCTGTTGACTGATATGCTCACCTTTCGCTTTACATTTAATCTTTGTCCTGTTTGTTACTGGTTGAATTGAAGGAAATTGTTTCAGTTGTCATTGAAAAATGAGACAAACTTAATTGGGACTTCCATGAAAGACTTCCATGGAAATATGTCTGCTAAAGCTAATTCCTCTGAATATCCAATTACAGAACATGTTTTCTGCAACAGCATTAACCACCTGGTCAGTGTTAAATTTAAGCTTTAATTTGCACTCACAGATTTCTACTCTCATGCCTTTAAGGAATGTGAACTTGTGCTCTCAGTGACAAGCAGTTCATTTCCAAGAGGTTGTACAGTGAAGTGAGGTATGTTTGGCTTTTGTTCAGTGAACTCAGGGCCTGTTTTGGACTTGTGCAGCTATGGGCTGCAGGCAGTGCAGTGGTTGATGGTTTTGGAGGTCTGATGGATGGGTCTGTGACAGGGTGTGATCACAGGTAGAACACTCACTCACCTGGCAGAGGGTGGTTTTAGCTCTGCAACGTGGAGAGTGCACATCCCTCCCCTTGGCACTGTGGCCTGGAGAAATGCTAGGTGCAGGATATCTGTATTTACTGAGCAGTTGCAGTGAGGAAGCATTTTCACCCTTCAGTTCAACTTCATAAATACCTGTGTGTGTATGGAACTGGTTTGGCAGTAAGCAGTTAACCAGGATGCTGGTGAGTACATCAGACAAGTTATATACACAGGTGTTGTTCCTTGGGTACTCTTTTCTCCAGTTTTTGAGACAGTTATTACATGTGACTTTGTCCAGTCATCTGGGACCTCCCTTGTTCTCCACAGGTTCTTAAAGATAATTGCTAATAGTTCATTGACTGCTTCAGTTTAAGTGCTTTAATGTGTATTTAATTGGGCCTTGTTCCCTTGAATGTGTCTACTTACTCTTAACTTGACAGTTCTGTTGTAGAGCTGATTAGAGTCTGATAGAGACATTGCGGTGCACTGCCAAAATTAGGAGCTTTTTGTCCTTTCCCGTTCTACTGTTTAAGTGATATTGGAGATTTTATCCTCTTTGTAGGCTTAAATATTTTACTGTCTCTTAATTTTAGACACAATAAAAAGTTTGCTTTGCTTGTGGGTCATGGAACTGGAATTACAAAACAGAATCTGTTGTTCCAGGTTTGCCCAGCACAGAAGAAAAAGCTCTCTTTGGGGTAAATCCTTAGGGATGTTAGTGCTAGTTGTATTTGGTTGTATCTCAGGTCGTGCAGTGTCACGTCTGGCTCAGTGGAGGGAAGGAGGATGCTGCTTTGCTGGGTGGCTTTTTATAACATTGTTAAACAAAAAAATCTTTGTTCTCTGACAACTTATTCTTGCCTATTCAAACTTTCTCTTGTGCTTCCCAGGAAGAGGAGCTGTATGCCTGCCAGAGAGGCTGCAGACTCTTCTCCATCTGTCAGTTCGTGGATGATGGCACCGATCTGAACCGAACCAAACAGGAATGTGACTCTGGTAAGACCTCAGTGCTCCTTCAGCATCCCA
>NW_008679813.1:23409-24352 GCF_000695815.1 Acanthisitta chloris | reverse complement strand
GCAGGAATGTCTGAAAGGATGGTGTTAAATTGGTGGGATCCGCTTCTGCTGCTTTGGGTTTGTTTAACAGCTGTTGAAAGTCTATCTACAGGATATAAACCCCAAAATCTTAGAGGAAGGTTGTCAGTTCTCTGTGAGTTTCTCCTTACCTGATCCTTAAGTAAAGGATCTTTGGAAAGAAGAGAAATTGTTGGATTTCTTAAGTATCATCAGTCTCTGTAAATAAATTAGGAATACTTAATTTTGCTATAAATAGTTTGTCATAGAAAACACAAAATGGCTGGGGGAAAAAATCCAGGCAAATTAACACTTTCCTTTAGTAATTCCACATGACAGTCAGTCCCACTTCCCATTCCTGACAAACTTGTGTATAAAAGGATTGTTCGAATGGAGCAAGAACACAGATCTTAATGTGCCTTGTAACTTGTGGTCTAGGCTACACCCTGAGCTTTACCTACAGCTAAACCCTTGGGAGTGAGGTACATGTTTTGTTTGGAACAGGCCAATAAATACTGGTGACTAGTTCTCTCAGGTTACCTGTGTTAGAGCAAAAATTTCACAGTGAAGGTTAAATATAGGATCATTTAAGTTGGAAAAAACCTTTAAGATTGAGGCCAGCCATTCCCCCAGCATTGCCAAGGCCACCACTAACCCATGTCTCCAAGTGCCACATCCACACATCCTTTAAATCCCTCCAGGGATGGTGTGTGCTGTAGGCCAGTTAATAGTGGGATTGGAGTTGTATAGAACTTTATTGCAGTAATATTGAATCTGAAAAGCTGAATCACAGTTTTATTCAGAGCAGGAAAGGTAGGAGCTCTTCATCTTTATTGCCAATGCAATTAAGCACCAGGTCAGCACTCGGGGAGGCTTTTATCCTCTTATTAGCTC
Source organism: Acanthisitta chloris (assembly GCF_000695815.1). Classification (NCBI taxonomy): domain Eukaryota; kingdom Metazoa; phylum Chordata; class Aves; order Passeriformes; family Acanthisittidae; genus Acanthisitta; species Acanthisitta chloris. The sequence continues at coordinate 23,461 of NW_008679813.1, read as the reverse complement.
CTAGAAACAAGAGAGCTTGTGCTCAGCTCAGGGAGGTGATGGCAGGTAGGGA
>NW_008679813.1:377-23379 GCF_000695815.1 Acanthisitta chloris | reverse complement strand
AGTTGCTAATGTGATACAAAGCTGCATTAAATACTCCAGAAATGGGCTAATGCTCTAGTCTGTCACACACTGTGTGATACAGCATGTCAGTCTGGTTGTCAAAACACAAAAGAGTGCCATAAAACAGGGTCATGTGGTACTAGACCACATGTAGAGTAATGGAACAGTTGCTTACTTTCTGGTTTAACTCTCCTTACTGGGGCTGTTGTCTTTGCTGGCTTATGTTCTGTAATCTGCTGGTGGGTGCCCTGACTAAGTATTCAGTGCTTGGCAGATACTTCTTGGCTGATCTGCTCGGTTCTGTCTCGTACAAACACTGGCTTGGTGGCAGTTGTAGCATGGAATTGCTGCTCAGGTGCCATGAGCTGAATACTCAAATGCTTAGCTGCTGGTGCCATGCTTCCTGCCAGATTCCTAGTCTTTATGATGGTCCGTTTGGTTCCTCTGGAAAACTGGGAGAGCTACTGTCCTCTGGTGCTACTTGGTTTGGTTCTTCAGTTCAGGTGCTGCTGCACCATTGTCCACCTAAGCTTTAGAGTTTTGGGGAAGAACTGTGCCCATGTATCATCTGCCTGATTTCTCCAGGGGCAGAATAATCTCAATTCCCTCAGAATCATTTGGGTTTCTTGGTCTTTATGATCTCTAATGAACAATTAATAGAAGCTATCTGTAGGACACTTAGTTGGCTTCATTTTCCATAAGAAGTTTCTGTACTAGCAGGAAATGCTTCTTTGATTTTCCTTTGATGCCATGACTTCTGCTGTTACCTCAAAGGGATTTAAGGGACTGGTGGTCCCTCTGTGCTTTTTAGGATTCCATCTCTGTTCTCTGAGGTAAGATTTGGTGAGAAGCTATAGTGCTAGTGGGAGGATCAATGAAAACTTTCATCCCTGAGTACAGCCAGGGCAGTGTTGGTGATCAGTTGCTCTGATTGCATTCAGATTCCAACTGCCTCATCTGTCAGAGCTCTGATTCTGTCATTAGACCTCAGAGCAAATGCTACCCTGGGAGTGATTGCCATATTTTCCCCAGCAAATGGGATTGTCAGTCTTTTAACTGCTGCTTTGTTTCTGATCCAACTTACACTGAGAATGTTTTCCTAACTAAAATGCAGAATTTGTCATCTCATTTGGGGAACTTCTTCCTTGCAGCCTGTACTGAAGCATACTCCCAATCTGATGAACAATATGCTTGCCATCTTGGATGCCAGAACCAATTGCCATTTGCTGAGTTAAGGCAAGAGCAAGTAAGTAGGTGACATGTTTTTCAAATACCACCTACTTGTTTCTGTTCAGTGTGTGTCTTCTCTCTTCTCAATTGCTTCAAACAGAAAATAAGTCTTCATAAGGACTGAAATCTAGACATGGGGCAAGGGGTGAGCAAGGACAAGGCTTTTGTCCTTTTCATGTAAAAGCAAGTAGAAAACATGACAATGTTGTCCTTGCAGTTAATGTCCCTGATGCCAAGGATTCATCTCCTCTTTCCTCTGACACTGGTGAGATCGTTCTGGAGTGACATGATGGATTCAGCTCAGAGCTTCATTACATCCTCATGGACCTTCTACCTTCAAGCAGATGATGGCAAAATTGTCATATTTCAGGTGCTTCCTTTTTTCATTGAGATGAAGGTGTCCTGGCTGTTAACCTTAACTCTGCTCCTTCCAGTCATAGAAAAGACTATAGAGCACTATCAGAAGGGTTTAGCTTTTGCTGGTATTTCACTGCCTTTAGGGCAAGTTTAACAGGAGGAAAGGTCAGACTTAGAAGCCTGGAGCATGTCTTAAGGTTAATTTCTGTATTAGATGTGAAAATGTAAGTTACCTAGATGAGTGGAAGCTTTCTAGCAGGATCTCCTAACTCCTTGTTTTGTTTTAGTCAAAGCCAGAAGTACAGTATGTTCCACAGCTTGATCAGGAAACTGGAGATACAAGAGGATCCTTGTCATTGAGTAAAACAGCCTGTAAGTTGTTCTTTGTGCTTTGGAGGAGTAAATGCAAATGTTCCCTGTCATGCAAAGAAAAAATAAACTTACAGGTGGCATATGAAAGCAATTTTAGAAAGCTGCAATGTAATTGTTTGCTGTGTAGAGAGCACTGTGTACACTTGGCGAAGTGTGGTAGAAACCAAGCTCGGGTGGAAACAGAAACCTGCAAGCTGGGGCTGTTTTAAAAGCTTCATTTTAGGCTCTCTGTATAGACAAGCTGTGTGGGGTTTGGGTCTTCTCTTTCACTGCTCTCCTGACCGCTGTTTGTGCTGTTGTTGCAGCAGACAGACGTGCAGGGAGCTCACAGGCATTCCGAGGGCTCTTTGAAGAGAGAGCAAACGACAGCTTTTTCAAGTGTCTTTCCATGTACGTATGCTCTGGGATGTCTGTACCCCCTGAGGAGTCTAATGTCCTTTCCTCTGTGTGTGGGAACACTGTTAAAAGGTCCCAAGGTGCCACAAGTGTGTAGGTTCAGGACACACAGCAGTTAAGACTGTATCTGTTATTGCTCCTTTGCTGTGCTGGCCCCATGTTGTTTGCTGTTCTGCCAACTTTGATTTTTCCTTTCCATTTCAAATGAACAACATATTGATAATTTCCTACACTGTTTTTGTTGGTGTTCTGTGAACTGTTTAATCAATACTGTGTTTTGCCTGTTCATTAGCTCTGGATGTGTTTCAGGGCAAAGCATCTGGTTTGTGTTTTGTTTGGGGATTGTCTGATAGGAAGCACACTGGTATGTCTCATTTCCAGGCTGAAAATACCCAGTACATCTTTATTAAAGCTTTACTGAAGATCAGCATGTTGATCCTGCTTTCCTTTATCCAGGTTACTTTCTCCGTAAAAGTTAACAAGTGAAGGACCAGTTAATTGCACCCCAAATGCATAACAAAAAATCTGTTTTCAAAACAGTAATCAGGAAGATGCTTAGGGCCAAATCCTGCAAGTCTTTTGTGGCACTGAACAGGCATTAGAGCACCCAGGAGGGAAGTGGGCAGTGTAGCTGGAAGAGCTAGAGACTAATGAATTGGCATGAAAGGCAGTCAAAATCGAGCCAAACTTTTTAGAGGTCCATTGTCTTGTATCCAGTATATGAAATTTAGCAATATTCTTCTCATTTCAGAAATTCCAGTTGGATTTTGACCACTACTCTCGTCCTGTCAGTGCTGGTGCTGCTCTGGATTTGTTGTGCCACTGTAGCTACAGCTGTGGAGCAGTATGTTCCATCTGAGGTACTGCATTTATAACTCAGAGCACTTGGAATTTATTCACTCTATCATTTTTATGCTACAGCTGTCCAGGGGCTGAGAAACATTTGGGGGAGGATTGGCTAGAAAGAGGTTTTTTCATTTTGTGGGTGTGGAGAGCAAACCAGTTTTGTTTATTTAAGTGATGGGTTTATAGCTGAGCAATTATTGCTCACTCCTGTGGCTCATAGGAGCTCTGAGCTTTACATGAGCCCAGCATGATGTCTGTGGTTTGTAGTGCTCTCCTCTCTACAACCTTCAGAATGGAGGTTGATTCTAATTTCTCATGGGACAAAGCTGTTCCAAGGGTTGGATGGTGTAGGTGGAAGCCTGCATGAGTTTAATCCAGGAGGATCAATGTGAAAACAGTGCCAGAGTATTGGTGAGTGCAGAGTCTGATCAGAGGGGAATGGGCACTCTCCCAGTGCCCAGAGAGTTCTGGCTCACAGGATTTGCAAACCAAAGGAGCTGTTACTCAAGCACTGTGTCTGCTTGTTCTGGCAGATCTAATACATTTCTTTTGGATGCAAATCCATTTCTTCCCCTGAATTTCAGATGTTGCAGAAACCTGGGTTAGCTGTGTTGCAGGGCTGCAGCCATCAGAACCTGGAGTGCAGTTGCACAATGGAATGTGTTTTATTCACAGTATGAAGAGTCTTAAAGTAACTTGTTTGACTGTTTCAGAAGCTGAGCATCTATGGAGATTTGGAATACCTGAATGAACAAAAACTGAACAAATACCCACCCTCTGCACTTGTTGTGGTTAGATGCAAGACTGAGGAACATGAAGAAGCAGGACCTCTTCCTACAAAAGTCAATCTGGATCAGTCTGCAATTTAAATAAGTCTCCACTGGATCCATAGACTAATTCTAACAGAGCTAGCAACTCCTTGATTGATTGTGGTGGCTCTTCAGATGAGAAGCTTAGCAGCCAGTCTTTAAATACAGATAAAGTTGCAGAATCAACAAATGTCGTGGGATTTTGTTTTCAACTAGTAGTGAAGATTCAGACATGAATTTCTGTTTGTTTCCAGGCATAATCACTTTTCACTGGTGTTTGCTATGTGTCTTTTTGCTTACAAAAGCTGTAAGCATGCTTTTCATGCTTCTGCCAGGACTCTCTCAAACTTACTTGTGTGTTCTAGGGTGTAATGTGTACATTCAGAGTTAGCTTTGTAAAGGTATAAGAAATTTTTAAGTAGGCAGGAGATGCCTTTTTAGTGTTGCACTTTCTGTTGTAGTTAAGAGAAAATATTATAAGATGATCTGCTGAATTTTTGTACCTGCTCATGTCCATGCACAAACAACTCTCTCTTCAAAAACAGATATATATTTTTTCTACAGAGTGGCAATATTTGAGATGGAAAGTATTTGTGAGGTACTGCAGGCTGGAACTCAGCTTGTGAGAGATGGAAACTCCATTAGAACTCATGAACATGTCTCTTCACACAGAACATAACATGGTCACTTATTTTTGTCAAACTTCAGCTTTTAAGTCTTAAATTGCTTGTAAAGTTAGCGCCTGTGTTTTCAGAAAAGTTCTGCTTTCTGTTCCTGATTAGCTATTCTGGTCTTGTAACTTCATTTACAGAAACAAGTTGATTCCTGAGAAATGAGAACAGACAAATAAAACTGACTGTATAGAAAACGTTGACTGTATAGCTTCTTGCTATGGTTAATTATTGACCACAGCAGGCTCGGGATGAAAGCCTGTCTGCAGCTTTCCTCTCATGGGCAACGTGACCTGGTTTTGCTGTATGATTCACTAACACAGCAACAACAACTAGCAATGTCCTCATGTTTCTAATCTAGTTTTTGCAGGTTTGGTATTTTTTTGAGATTATTATACATTGGTTCCCACAGTGTTGGCAAGTTGGGGGGGTGTGTGATTTATTTTCAGGCCTCTAAGTGTTTGAAGGCTGGTAGAAAAAAAAACCCAACAAACAAAACCAAACAACACCTTCAGGAGTTCTGGTGGTGAGAACAGTAGAGATTCTGGAGGATACAGCAGTGTGTGTGTGTTCCCTCACTGCTAAACCTGGCTCAGTGGTCATCCCTGGTTTGGAGCAGATGGTGTGTAACTGGAGCTGGTGGAGCCTTGCAGGGGCCGTGAGGCAGTGCCTGTGCAGTGCTGCTGCAGCCCCCAGCGAGCAGCACTCCAACAGCTTTGCTGTTGTGAGGTTTCAGAGCACTAAGGGATGTTAGTTTCAAGCAGGTTTCTCTCAGCATGCTCGAACTGCAATCTGAAGACTTAAATTAGCGGTACCTTTTCATGCTGAATTCTTTGGTGGGACAGCCCAGAAATTTGGGTTTCAGCTCCTCCGTGTGTAGGTGGCATTACTGCAGAGGCCTTGAGTGTGGCTGTTGTGAGAATGTGATGCTTTGGGAATGCTGTTCACTTGCAGCCGACAGGGACAGGAGATCCCTCTGCCCGCAGCAGTGGCTTAGCCGCGTTCCTGCGCTCAGTGCCAACCCCAGCCCAGCCCTGCTCTGCTGCAGGATGCCAGAGGTCAGATGGGATGTGTGCAGTAATGCTCAGCAATTATTTTGTCAGCACAGGTTTTATTTACTTCAGTGATCATTGCCTGTCTTCTTAGCAGTGTGTTGTTCAGGACTGCCTTTCCAGAAGGGACTTTAACAATCCCAGTTTTTCGTACTGAATAGCTCATGGCAACGTTTGGGAGTCTGTTAAAAGGTTTCCCTTTGCTATCACACATTGCTGCAGAGGGAGTGTTACAGCTCCATACACACATGGCTGTTTGCCTGTTTCAATGGGGACAGTGCAACCTCTGTTACACTGATGACTTGATCTCACAAAACTTTCTCTTCAAAACTTTATTGCTTACAGTCCTGGGCTGGAGTTAAGCAAACAACTTGTGCTTTCATTGGGTGTTTTGTTTGCTGTTTAATGCCATTTCAGCCGAGTGATCTGTGCAGTGGAGCCAGCGATTCAGCAATGTGCTGTTGGGTCACAGCAGCTCTGTGCCTGTGGCACTCTGGCACTTGGCACTGCTGTATCCAGAGCGAGCCAGAGCCTGAGGAATTTAAGTGTTGTGCTTGTAAGCTCTTGTCAAAGGATCTTCCCTCAGTAAAATCAGATGCTGGCTAAGCTGCAATAATTGAACTGTTTCTCAAGATTTTTAATCTAAATGGACTCTGAGCTATCTTGGCATTTAACTTTGAAAAATGTCGTGTCCTAGTAATTTTTTTCTTCAATGTTTGACTTCCTGACATCCTCATTTTCAGAAGCTGCAATTTAGGTTTGATCTCTGCTCAAAACCACTGTTTAAATGAAGGGTTCTAAGTTACTGAAATTGCAGGGGGAACACATTTTATATTCTCTTTAGGCATATGTTCAGCTGAACCTGTATCAGATTTTAAATGGCATCATCTTGACACAAATGAGGCAACTCTCAAGTGTGTGCCATTCATTGCTGGCAGAAATATCCATGGTATGTTTGGGGGGAATTGGGGTTTTTTTTTAGGTGCTAGAATTACCAAGTGTCCTATCATACTGGAGATCTTCATCTGTGTTCCCTCTCCAGCTTCTCTCATCTTTGGCAAAGATTTTTGTTACGCTTTTTTTTAAGTTCAGCAAGGTGTTTTTTGTGTTTCTTACCCCATTCTCATGAACTGTTTTTCCTGAACTACAAGCAGTGTCTGATGTGGGGTAACTGCTCTACAACCCAACTGCCTGCTGGCTGCAGCTGAGCTTGGTAATCTTGGGGTAGGAAATAGATGGTGCTAGATGTCAGGTCTGAGAATCAGAGAGCTGTTTAGGTTGGGAAAGACCTCTATGATTATCGAGTTCAGCTATTCCCCCTGCACTGCCAAGGCCACCACTAAACCATGTCCCCAAGTGCCACATGGCATTTAATTCCCTCCAGGGATGGTGACTACACCACCCTGGGCAGTCTGTGCCAATGTCTGACAACCCTTTCAGTGAAGAATATTTTTCTGCTATACAATCTAAACCTCCCCTGGCACAAGTTGAGGCTGTTTCCCCTTGTCCTGTCACTTATTACATGGGAGAAGAGACTCACCCCCACCTGGCTACAACCTCCTTTCAGGTAGTTGTAGAGGGTGATAAAGTCTCCCTGAATCCTCTTTCTTTAAACTGAGCCCTCAGAGCTCCCTCAGCTGCTCCTCATCAGATTTGTGTTCCAGACTCTTCCCCAACCCTATTCCCTTCCCTGTATATGTCTTATGGACATTTGCCTCTAAGGGTGGGTTTGCTCCACATTTTGAACAGTTCATTATGGATGGTTCTGTGGGGGATGCATAGCTGTCCTGCTTCACCTGGCTCTTACACAAGGCTCTTGGCAAACTCACCACCATCTAATAAGCTTTCTGAAGGCTCAAAATAGTTCTTCTGTATCAAATCTGTTCAGAAACTAAAACTTGCTCTTTAAGGAGCAAGCTATTCAGAATTTAAGATACCTTTTGTCTGATGTTCTGCCACATTGTAGCTGATGCCCAGACTTGCAGAATGTTTGCTGCTTGGCATTTGCTGTTTTCACCCAAAATCCCCTTTGGAACAGGAGGACTTTGCAGCACCAACTTTAACAGTGATGTATTTCCATGAGAAGCTTCTGCTTTGGACAAATTGGTGCTGCTGTGCTGAAGGAGGAGCTCCTACGAGACTGTTTTGGATTCTGGCTGCTCTGAGTGCAGGGTTGGCAGGTGCCCTGGTCATGAAGAGTATATCAACACAGTGTAACTGTGAGGGTGGGTTGGATGTGTGGGGATGGCAAGGAAAGTAGTTGCTCCTCTAGATGTTCCTCTGTGTCAGGCATTATTTGCTGCTTTGAATCAATTCAAGGTACCTGTTTTGAGACCAGCTTAGATGCAATCTTGCTACCAGCCCATCCTCTGAAGCCCTGGTGAGCTGGTTTTGCTGGTGCTTGGGGAGGAATTGTGATCTGTGACGTGGCAACAATTCAGAAGCCCTTGAATCCCATGGATCCTCCTGTAGGCAAGAAGAGCACAAACTCCTCAAACTGGTGCTTTTTCTCCCCACTACCCCCATGGCAAAGCTGCCTGCTTGTGACATTTTATCCTCGAAGCTGCTGAACTCCCCTCTGCATGTGCTGAGCTGAGACCTGCAGCCAGTTTAGAAGGCTGCAATCTATTTTTAAGTTCGTGTTAGCTACAGGCTGAGCTGCTGGGACTTACTGTAGGCCTGGAAGTTCAAGTATGCAGTAAAATATGACCCTGGAGGATTTGCTATGCTTGTTGCCCAAGCAGGGAAGCTGTTCCAGATGGTTCTATCCTGCAGGTCTCTGCTGAGATCTGATCATCTGGCAGGAGCCTGGGTTGATGCTGCCACAAGGTCAGTGTCAGCTCTGTCTTGGGCCGGAGGTGGGGAGAAAGGAGACTTGCATGAAAATGATCAGACTCTTTTCTCTCAAGCTTTCATAGTGAAGAGGGGTTTTCCCTGATCAGCACTAGGGTAAATGCAGTCAGCATCAGCTAAAGCTGAGTGTTCATCTTCCAGACTGGCACCAGGAGTGGCAGCAGGATTCTCAGCTTCCAAGATCTCCATGTCCTTTATGTTTTGTCTAATGCTCTGTTGTATTAAAGCAAGATGAAACCAGGAGGAATGAGAAGCAAACCACAAATTGTGCTTTCAACCAGAGCTGGAGCACAGGCTCAGCACTGCCCTTCCCATCCCCTTCTGCCTGCAAGCCTGGGCAGCAGCACACTCCTTGCTTTCCTGCCTCTGTTGGGTTTGTATCCTGGGTAACATCACTCGTGGTAAGGTGTAGAAAACTCTCTGCAGTCCTTTGGGCTGCTTCAAGGACTGTAGCTCTGGGAAGCATGAACAAAATTCACCCCCAGGTACAGTCCTCCTTCAGAAAAATCTTACAGCTGTTGCCTCAAGTACATGTGTTCTTGATAGTGTTGTTTGCCTGATCTCTTTATCACTGCTTTCTGTGAGATTTCGAGTGGTTTCTACTTAATTTGATACAAAAGGAAAAGTGTTGATATAAAGCTCTGGACTTGGTGAGTGTTTGTTTTATAAATAGGTAATTAAGATTTGAAAGGTGATCTGACTGATTGCCTTGGGAGTTCAATCTGGGATATGTTTCCACTGAGGTAATTTTTGCTTGTGTGTAATAATAAAGGAGTACATTAAATATTCCTTGGCTAAGATGATGTGAGAAGTAGAAAGGCAAAGCTTGTGTGGCTACTGTGTGCTGCTTCTGTAAACAACCATTTATCCCTTTCCTTCCAGAGGAATGGTGGTGTAGCTACTTGGGGCTCAACAAAGTCCTCCTCTGGAGAAAGAGGTAATGAATAAAATGCAGGGGTTTATTATTAAAGTATAAATCAATTGAGATTATCTACGTAATGTAAAATACCACCAGTATCTATGGTCTGTTTGGACTGATTTTCCCCCTTTCTGTGTAGTGAAATGTCCAGACCACAAAATGAACAAACTTCAGCTGTTCTGGCCTGGAGTTGGCAGTTGTATGGTATAGGGATAGTTAATCCTTGTCTGTCACAGAAGGGCTCATAATGAGCTTGCTGTAGGTTTTCCATATGTCTTAATAACCAAATTTCAGCCAATGTTGCCCATAGGAGCAAGGTGAGAAGGAGAAGGTGAAGGTGAGATCAAACAGAACCAATAGCAAATCTACAGATCAGGTTGCAACATTTCATCACTGCCCCATTATTTTATACTTATATCTGTTTGGAACTGTTGTGCTCTCTGCTCAGAGGTGTTTTGTAGACAGAGCCATGCTGCAATTCACCACTTCTCTTCTGAGCTGAAATGTTGTGTGTTTGGTTCCTGCTCGAGCGTGACAGAGCAGGAGGTTGACTCAGCCAGGATCCCTCTGCTGTTGAGCAAAGGCTGTGCCTTTGCTTGAGTTTGTATGACACAACAACTAAGTAAACACTAAGCACAGCTAAGACAAATTCCAACTTCAAAGCTCTCTAAGCTCTTAAAAGTTTTTAAAACTAATTAAAGCTCCTTAAGTTCAGATTTGCCGAAGTCAATTATACAGGAGGGTTGTCTTACGTCTTAAATGTGTTTCTGAGATGACCACGTCAATATTTTTGCTGCTGGTCTGGAAATCCTAAGGAATGCAGGAAGATATCCATGTTGGTTTAGAGGCAAAGCACCAGTGGTGCAGGTGGTTGAGGTGAGGGAGGGTCACTGCTGTTGCTCCTACGTGTGCTGCCATTGTGCTGCAATCACTATGGGTTTGGCCTTTAGCTTCTGCATTTGGTTTGATTTATGTACATAACTTTCTGAAAGCTGGAGTCCCTGGAATGTTGCTGTGCCCTGGAGATGCCTTTGGGGAGGGAACGAGCAGCTCTTTGACCTTCTCCCACCATTTTGAGCTGATAATCCAGTCTCGTTCTGTGGGAGTGTTAGAGCCCTGGTTGGGTCAGAAAGCCCCAGGTGCTGTAAAATGAAATCTCACCTCCTGGGGAGTTTTGCCATGGGCTCTAGATGGGCACCTTCCCCAGCCTTACACCAACCTTCTCTGTGTTTCCGTGGCACTGCTGTTCCACAGGGTTGGGCAGGATCTTAGCCTTCTCCACCCTTCGGCATCCGAGTCCCCTGAGTGAGCTCCAGCAGAGACAGTATTTGTGCTGTTCAACCCCAGCACTCTATCAGAGCAGCATGAGTTCTTCCACACTGCAAGCAGTGAAATTCCCTAGGAGGAGGTGCTTAACATTGGAGTTTGACTATTGACACTCAACTATCAACCCCTAAACCCCAGCAGCACCCCCCGCCCCATGTGCAGAGCCCTGAAACAGCAACCTCGTGTCTCTGCACCAATCCCCTCTGAAACACCCTGACCCCATTCTCAGCCCTGCCAGACCCTTCCCCATCCCCTCACCTCTCACTCTTGCCTCCCAACAGGTCCCTGCCGTCCATGTGGTTCCTGCACCAGCTGCACACGGAGGCGTATCTGCATCTGTGCCATAGCACTGCTCATCCTCTTAGCTGCTGTGGGCATGGGGGTGGCCCTGGGACTCCTGCCACGGGCACCAGGTTGTATCCCAAGAGTTGTTATGTTTTGGGTAAGGGAGGCAGAAATGATGCTATGTGAGAACAGCCCTCACATCCTTCACTGTGTGTTAAGTGGTGCTTTCCAGCACAGAGCAGGAGGAAGGAAAGGGATCAGCAGAGTGGTGTGGGACTGGTGCCTTGCAGGGCACCAGCTGTTCCTCAGCTCCACTGTCCTGCTCTGTAGGGCTGAGGTAACTCTTGGTGGCACCATCAGGCTTAAAACTTGCTGCAGAACTTACCAGAGATTAAACCTGGCCCCTGGTTATTTCCAAAACAAATGAATTTCAGAAATCCCTCTGTCTTCCCCTTGATGTGTTCCCCATATCATGAAAATGCTGGAAAATAAAGGATTTCTTGCTTCCCCCTCAGTGAACCGTTTCTGCACAGCCTCCAACAACCAGACAGGCTTCTTGTGTGATGACAGAGCGACCTGCATCCCTGCCAGCCAGGTCTGTGACAGAGCCAGCAACTGCAGGGACGGAGAGGATGAGCAGGAGAAGCTCTGTGGTGAGTGGTTTTGTTGTGACTGTCCCCCTCAGGCTGGTCCTTCTGGTGTGAGGCAGAGCAGCTGATGTTCCTCTAATCCTGCTCCGTGCTCTGGCCGTGTATGGGAGCAGATGAACTTGGTAGATCCTTTGTAGGGCAGGTGCTGAGAGATGGCACTGCCCAAAACCTAGCAGGAGTGCCAGGAATCAGAGACTCCAAGCTCCTCTGGTCTTCCTAGGGATTTTTTTTTAAGCCATGATGCAGTTTCTGTGCATTGGTGAGGCTGTATTGCCTCCATGGGTAATTTATTGTCCAGTCACCCTGGGAAAAAAACCTCATTAAAGCAGAAGGTTGGAGTACTCTGACTCTGCTTCTGGCTCAGCCACAAGCATCCCCTTCCCTCTCCAACTGCAGCTTCCCCATCTGTGGTGTTATCCATACACTGACACCACATGGGGAAGGACTGACCAGCTCCCCATGCCAGCAGCCTTTGGTGGCTGCCATGCCCATTGTAGCCAGTGTCTGCCTGGTGGAGTTAAGTGTGTCCCATGTGTCCACTCTTGCAGGTGACTTGCCCCACAGCCTCCCAGGATACCTGGTTTTCCACTGCAGTAACCCCACGTCCTGGGTCTATGCTGATCAGAGGTGTAACGGGATGAACGACTGTGGAGACTGCTCTGATGAGATAGGGAGCTGTAAGTCTCTGCTCTGGCTACTGTTGGACAACAGGTCTGTTTTGCTGACGGATTGCAATAGGTTTTGCATGTGTGGTGTTCATGGATGCTGCTGGAATCACCTGAAGGCTGGCATCTACCACTAAAACACAGAATAGCTGGGATAGGATGTATGAACCATCCCATCAGCTGCCAAGGGTTCTGTGTCAAGGCCTCATGGCAGCCAAGAGAGGAAAGACTCTATGCTTTGCTCACAGACCCGAAAGTCACTTCTCCATGGCTTGTTGAGTGTGGAGCAGTCTCATTGTGATGCATAGCTATAGGCAGCAGTGACCATTCAAACTGGCCTTTGGTAGTTGGTCAGGGGAAGGGCATGTCTCTGAGCCAGGGGGACTGAGTGTGCCTCAGCAGCTTCGCTTGCTAAAATGAGCAGCAGGTTTGTTCCTAAGTCACCATCCTGGTTCTGAACAACAGAAAAAAGAATTACAGCTAGTTTTTCCTCCCAGAATGGCTTGTCTGCCACGAAGGTCATTGCAATGTCACACTCTGTGGTTGTGTGCCACAAGTAGCACCAAGTGAGCATCATCTTTGGTGGGTTCACAGTCGCAAGGTTGTCACCAGTGGCTTTTCTTCTGGGAGGTGAAAGGGTTTTACCTGTGTAAGAAAGGAGGGAAGGAGTCAGTGCAGCAGAAGAAGCATTTTTATTCCTTGTTTTCCTGAAACAGAAGCATTTCTGTTCCCTGTTTTCTATCCCTCCCAGTGGCCTCCTGTCCCCTGTGTGGGTGGGAGTGGTGGAGCTGCAGCCCTGTGCACTATGAGTACTGCTCCTGCATCCCCAGGAGGCTGTGCCAGGATGGCATCCAGCACTGCCTCGGCTGGTCCGATGAGTACATCTGCAGGCCATGAAGTTCTGGCACCCACTGGCACCAGAGACAGCAGGGTGCTTCCCACACTGTCACCTTTGAGCCTTGGTGTCCTCCTGCTCTGCCACCCACTTGGGAAGCTCCAGCCCAAGCAAATCCTCAGCAGCAGCACAGTGACACTGAGCAGGGACCAAGGGTATGTGGCAGCCCATGCTGCAGGCTGGACACTGGCTGTGGGACACCTCTAAGGGTTCTCCTCTCATGAGGTGAAGCCCTTCTGCATGGGCAGAGCACTGTCCTGCAGCATTCACTTGATGGGTTGTGTGTGATTGCTGGAGACTGTTCACCTGCCACTGCTGACACAGACATGATGCCTAGGCAGCCCTGGGCAAGAAGTTTCTCCTGTAAGGACCTGCTGGTGCCTTTGCAGGCAGCCAGCTGAGGATACATTGAGGACTGCCCTAAGGAGCAGGAGCTGAGTAAGGTGAGCCTCCAACATGTCTTCATACTCCTGATCCTCATGGCCAGGAGGAGAAGCTTCTATTTGTGTTCAAAACACATCTGCAGATGGTTTCAGCAGTGGCTTTGAGAGCTCTGTCCTGGGCACTTCCTTGGGAATGACATCATGAGATGCTGCTGCTCAGGTCACTTCCTGCTTTCTTCTCAAACCATGAAAGGCAACGTGGAGAATGTAAAGGAAAAATGAAGTGGAGCAGTTTTAGGGTTTGTGGGGATCAATCACTGTGTCCCTGTGACCATGTAGCTGTCCCCGACAGTCAGGGCAGGGAAACAGAATGTATATAAACTGGATAGTTTTGGAGCAGCAGGTTGAGAACAGCCATGGGGTTGGGATGCATTTCACTCAAGTTGGCAAAGAAAGGAGGAAGAAAAAGCTGCAGCCCTGGAACAGAGAGCAGCAGAAAACCAAGTGCTGCTCTCAAGGTGGTGTGGGATGACACCAGATCTGTTTGCTGCTTGTTTTGTTCCTCTGCCAGCAAGGCAGGATCAGGCAGCCAAGCCTTCAAAGCAGTTCTCAGGATATAGGTATGGACATGACACTGAAATTTAAGAAAGATGTGGTCTTCTCTGCTCCTTTGAAAATTTCATCTGCATCTAAAACACCATCTCTGAGAAAAACCCACACGTACAGTGAAGTGAGTGCACTTACTTTTCTAGGCCCAAAATAAACATCAAGTGATCTTTTTCCCATAACCACCCCAGGTCACAGATATTTAAAAATAAAACCCTGTTCACTCATTTCCTCTCTGTCCTGTGATGTGCAACTCTGCATGTCATCATAACTTGGATCAGCGCTGAATGTTGCTTCTAATTTGTCCCTAGGATACAGCTAGAGATCTGAGAGATCTTTAAATAGCTTTACAGTATTGTGACTCATACTTCACCTGGAATGAGATGGCAAAACTCTGCATGGGGAAATTTTAAAGCTACATTTACTAACTTGTTCCTTCCTCTCCAGGTCTGGAGAGGGGGATGGTTTGTTTTCTCAGTGCTGCAGCTTGGAAGAGAGGCTTAGAGTTTCTAGTCTCAATCAAAGCCTGAAATTGGAGGTGCACATTTTTACTGGAGAGTCACAGGCACCTAACCCCTCAGGAAAGCTGTGTTGGGGTTGCAAAACAGAGATAGAGTTACTGTAGTTGCTATTGTTTCTCTGTTACCCCAAATTATGTTCTGGAGCAGCCACTGAGGAAGCCTTGCAGCATCTCTTAAGGGGAGCTCAAGGAGGGCTGATTCAGAGGCAGTGCTACAGGGACAGCCTCTATTCCTTGGGAAGAGGAGCTTCTCTCCCATTCAGATTGGGTTCAGCCATGGACTGTTTGGCTGTTCCTTGGCTTTGAAGTGGATGTGCAACAAGCTCTCTGCATTGGGAGGGGGTGGTGGACCATAACTGCTGCACCCACCTGCAGGGCAATGGTCAGAAGGAGGGGGAGAGGAGGGGGAGAAAAACTCATCCCTCACAATGGGAACTGCATATGTAGAACAGAACAACTGTACTTAGTAAGGATAGAACCAATCAGCTGTTAAAAAAATGTATAGGACTCCTCATGCTCAGCATAGGGCACAGCCGGTATGATTGGAAAGAAGAACAATATTTTTACCACGGTCAGATTAGCAGATCTCCAGTGGTGGAAGGGCTGAAGATTCCATGGTGGCTGTTGCACCAGAAGCAGCTTGGGGAGGAGGACTACACTTGAGTGCCACAGCCACCTTCCTGCCTGCTGAGCTGCTGTTTTGAGTCACTGTTTCTGCCATTATTTGCCTCGGCAGAGAGCTGATGTAGTCGTCAGTGAAGCTATTAATAGCCTTGAGTTTCTGGGAAAAAAACATAGGGTTTGAATGCAAGTGTGCCTGTTTTGTTTGTGTGTGGTCCTTTTTTAAGGGAAATTCAGCAATAAGAATAGAGAGAGAAAGGGGTTTTGCTCTTTATGCATTTTGAGCTGAAGTTTTTCTTTCTTCTTTATGATTTCCAAGGATGCGTTGCTTTTCATGTCAATGAAGTGTGGTAAACAACAGTGTAAAAGGAAGATACCCTTTAAATAAGCATTAGTTGAGGAAACCTGGAGTAAGTTTTTGGACATAGGCCTAAGAGCACAATGATGGTTGCAGTGCCCAGCTCATGGGCACTGTGCACTTCAGCCAGTTTTGATGGAAACACACAGGGCAGGAATTCAGTGAAAAACAGTTACCTGCAGCATTACAGCTGCACAGACCAATGCAGAATGGGTCTGAGTAGGTGTTTTACAGCAAATATGTGTAATTCATGTCATATCAAAGTATGAACTTCCCTGAATGTTTACAGATGGGGACGTATGGTTAGTGCATTGCAGGCACACTGAGAACAGGCTTTAAACCACAGAATGCTCTCAAATGCAGTGAATTTGCTTCTAAGGGAGAACATATTACAACTGCAGAGCCCAATCTCTATAGTAACCCTGTTTCAGCTTTCATTGCCTGGGCTAAAATGAGAGAGAAAGGGCACTTCTGTTCCACTTTGAGCTTCTGCAGTAACTGCTGCTGAGGGGTAACTGCCTTTGCCTCCCTCCCCTGGGACCTGTGCTTACCCTCTCTGCTCCCTCCCTCTGTCACAGCTCCATCAGCGCAGCCTGGTGCGTTCAGGCTGAGGTTTCTGTTCTAGCAGCAGTATTAACATCCCAGGGCACTTGACAAGCATCATTTCAGATGAGCTGCAGTGATTAGTCTCCTGCCCTCAGGAGGCAGGAGAGGAGGAGGGACAGGACCAGCTGTTTTTGTGAATAATTTCTACACCAGAAGAATTAGTTAAGGATGACAACAAAAACTTTATTTGAAAAAATTATTATGTATTGAAAATATAAAGTAGTATCATCAACCTTTCCCTTGCCTCTATCCCTCCCCAAACACAGGTTAACCCACAAGCATGTCACAGCAACCAGATTGAACAGTGCTGGTCTCCTTTGTTACTCCCTCTCAGTATCTCTAAATCCTGTCATCAGCAAGAAAACAAACAAAAGACCCACTTCTCTCTGACTCAGTAGGCATTTAACAAATCCCAGTCCTCCACAGTGAGGCACAGATGCTTCTGTTTGGAAGTCCTTTCTCTCTCATGTTCAGCCAAAGCTCTTTTCTTATTGTTCTTTAATTCATGGCTGCCTGCAACCTCCTTTTTCAAAGGTAAGTGGCAACTTTGAACCTTTTCCTTGTAGAACTGCAAGTTTCCAGATGCTTTAGCTTCTGCCTCCACCAGTGTGCATTTGACTACTTCCTCTATTCTGTGGGTCTTGCCATCTACAAGGAAAAGAAATCAAGTTTAGATTAGGAGAAAAACAGAATTATGCTGTACAATGCATACTTATGGTGCAAATTCCAGCTTGGAATACTGACTGATGAAATGAGCATGAGGGGAAAATAACCTTGATATTTAGAACTCAGAGTGTTAAGGAGGAAACTCAGTAGTTATATGTTGCCCTAAGCATGTCACCATGCTATGCTTGGATTATCCAGCAGTCTAACACATGAAGAAACTCAAGCCCATGATAATGCAGTTACACAAAACACCTGAGATGCTATTTGTGCTAGAAAAACACCAAGCATGGAAATATTCCTCCTAGAAAAGGAGATAAATAAACCATGTGCTGTCCATGCAGTTACGTACAGAAGCGCAGAGTTGCTGTTCTGGATCTCAAGTTGTCCTGGGGCTTGATGGCCTCCATGACTGCCTGCTCCCACTGCAGAACTGTCTGAAATAACATCGCAAGGAGTTAAAATGTTTCTGGTAAAATTTACAGAAATATCCCTGGAAACAACTCCATCCCTTATTCTTTCCTATTTAGTGACTTCATGCTCTATAAGGCCAATTTCTGGAGAATAAACCAGACTGAAATCCCCATACCTGCTCTGCCCATCCCTCTGTTTTGCAGTTACTGTGATCAAACTCTTTCAGAGGCACTTTTGAGTGAGCCAGGCCTAGCTGCGTTTGGATCTGCTTAATGACAGCATCCACGTCCTAGGGAGAAGGGAAACAAAGCAGTCAGAGGGCAACAACATACATTGCACTTGTCCAGTAAACTTTGTCTGATGCTTTTTACCTTGAGACCTGTCCCAGAAATGTCCAAACAATTCAGTTTCTTGAAAGAAAGAAGGTATCGAATTCCCACATCTGTGATTTTAGGGTTACCTGTAAGGTCAAGCAAAGTTAATTAAGTTGCTGTGGGTGATGTGGAAGAAGATCATTAGAATAACAAGAAACTATTTGTTTCAAAATCTAATATTGGAACAAGAGGGGTTGGTCTTTTTTTTTTTTTTTTGCAGTAAGCTTCAAGTGAGTAAAGACTGACTTTTCCCTCTAATGATCAAAACACAAAATTTACAATACCAATTCTCAAACACTTAAAAATATTTATGCAAGTAGCAAGTGGCTGAAACTCCAGGTATGACCTGTGCCTTCTGCAAGGCTGGTGAAATCTGGGGTTGAGTTGATCAATCAACAAAACAGAATCACAGAACCACAGAATGTTAAGGGGTTGGAATGGACCTTGCAGATCATCCAGCCCCAACCCCCTGCCCTGGACACCTCCCACCAGAGCAGGTTGCTCAAGGCTTCATCCAACCTGGCTTTGAGCACTGCCAGGGTTGGGGCAGCCACAGCCTCCCTGGGCAACCTGTGCCACTGTCTCACCACCGTCACAGGAAAAAACTTCTTTCTAATATCTAATCTAAATTTCCCTTTTTCAATTTATCCCCATTACTCCTTGTCCCATCACTACAGCTCCTGATGAACAGTCCCTCTTCAGCTCCCCTATAGCCCCTTCTGATCTTGGAAGGTTGCTATGAGGTCTCCACACAACCTTCTCTTCTCCAGGCTGAACTGCCCCAACTTTCTCAGCCTGTCTTCATAGGGAAGGTGATCCAATCCTCTGATCAGCTTCATGGCCTCCTCTGGACTTGCTCCAGCAGTTCCACGTCCTTCTTATGTTGGGGACACCAGAACTGTGTGCAGCATTCCAGGTAAGGTCTCACGAGCACAGAGTTTACTCTATTCCTTCATCCATACAGGAATAAGGTATACAGTTAACTGATATGAAACCATGAAGCACTTACAGGACAAGTCTAACACCAGCAAGTTCTCAAGTCCCTTTTTCAGCACGCGGACTGGCGTGGTCATTCTGCGCAGGCCAACGTCGGACAGGGAGTTATCCTTCAGGAGAAGTCGTTTCACACTGGCAGGAGAGACACAAACACATGGTTTATGGCCATTATTTTAGACAGTTTTGCAAAATACCCTCAAACTTTGTATCAGAAGGTCATCCTGTGCCAACTCTTCAGCCTGCTTTGTTAATGGTAGTGAAAAGCAGTGAGAAAGGAGCCTGAGTTAGCAGGGATAACAAATCCCTCTGTATTGCCCCTGGTAGCTCAACAAGAGCACTGCTCGAGCAGCTATTCCCAGAGCTCCAGTGACAAACCAATCCTAGAGCCAAACATTTGCTAACAGAGACAATAAGGCTCTTTATGCACTGAAGGTCTTTAAACCAAAGCTGCCAAACTCAAATGCACTCAAAACTAAGAAACATGCTTGGCAAAACGAGAGAGGACAGATTGGATAAGAGATACAGCAATGATTTTGAGAAAGTAATGAGGTATTATAACACAGATGAGCAAAACTCAGGGCACTTCAAGAGAAAACCCTGATGCAAAATGCACCAAAATCTTATAATAATAAGTAATATAATATCCCCTAATTAGCAGTCATCCTGCCTATTGATTTCCACATTTTTCTACTTGTCATTCTTTAGTATCAAACAAAATTACAACATTTGTTGGTTTGAGATGTTAATTAACCCAATATTCAACCTCTTGCTTGCAGAAATCTTCATCTAGAATGCTGGTTTGGTTAAAAATTTGGTTGATAAATTTCCCTCTTAAAAAAGGAAATAAAAGGGTAAAACTGTTCCCAAGATGCTGTTTTTACCAGGCCTATGGAGATTATAAGAAGTCAATTTAAAAACATGAGACAGTAAATTATCTTGCACATTTATGGGACCTTTTATGATTCAGTGTGTGCTTTGGATCATGTTCTTTGTGTAAAATAAATTATGTATTTTGTTTGCCTCAAGAACAGGTTTTATGAACCACCAAAATCTTCAGCCTTACACAATGCTGTCTGTGAAGTTTCCCTTTTAAAGTCACAGCCTGATTTTTTGACAGCTTAGTGATAGGAAAGAAAGTGTCACTTTTAGCTGTGTGTCAAGAAATTGGTACCTAGACAGGGCCTCTTTGGTGAGGTGTTCCAGCAGCTCATGTTCATCTCCAAGTTTACAACAGGAGAGATCCAAACACGTCAGCTCCCGGAAAGACTTGATTTCTTCCAGCTTTTCAGAGACAACCAGGTATCTGCAAAGAGCAAAAGAACACCCACCAGTGCTCAGACACATAAGAAGTGACACAAGCATAATGCAGTCATTTCTGGTAAGTATCTGTGTGAAAATTGACAGACACTAGGCAGCTGCACTAAGTACCTTTTTACGTGCAGTTGGCACATAACACGTCTGAGTTCCAAGTCTTCTTCTTAAATAAATGTCATGGTTCTGTTTTGATCCTAAATATTGGACTAACAAGACTTCAATTTGCAAATATCACAATTAGGGACTTCTTTACAGATTACTGTTGTCTTATTTCAGAGTAATGCAAAATAGATATCCCATAAATCAACTTCACAAACTGCTCTTCCTCAGTATCTAGTAGGTGTGTGGACAAACCCACACTCACCCAGGTTTAAAATCCAATTTAAATGTCTCAGGACAGTTTGTCAAATAGCAAAATGTTACTTTTTATATATGTCAATAAAATACTTGACTAGGGATAAAAGTGCAGGACTAACCAGAGCTGTGACTACAGCCCAGGCAGCAGTTACTCCGTGGGGTTTTTTTTCAGCTGTGCTGGTTCCCTGATCTGATTCACTCTGCAGCCATGCAAACATCTGTGCTGGAGCTATTCAGTAGGAGGTTTAGAGATGGGAACAAACCACTAAAGAACGGCAGGCATGAGTATGCAGTAATAAGCACGTAGCCACTGATACCTCCCCTGCAGTCACCTCTGTCCCTGTGGCAAGACAAGCTCCACATTCACTAATCTCTCCTGAATTTACCTTATATTCCCCATGGCAAGACAGACCCTGAGGTCAGTGTCTTCACTGCTGACACAAGGGGTGCTCCCTAATTTGACCCCTCAAGGAATACCTCTTTGGCTGTGCAAATAAGTGGAGCTCAATATCCTCCCAGTGTAAGTTTACCTATCACATTACCCCCCCAACCCCTTTTGCCATGCAATTCTTACATAAGACACTGGCACAGGTTGCCCAGGGAGGCTATGGATGCCCCAACCCTGGCAGTGTTCAAAGCCAGGTTGGATGAAGCCTTAAGCAACCTGCTCTGGTGGGAGGTGTCCCTGTCCAGGGCAGGGGGTTGGGGCTGGATGATCTTTAAGGTCCC
The DNA here is from genome assembly GCF_000695815.1 of Acanthisitta chloris. Taxonomy (NCBI): domain Eukaryota; kingdom Metazoa; phylum Chordata; class Aves; order Passeriformes; family Acanthisittidae; genus Acanthisitta; species Acanthisitta chloris. The sequence goes on along the minus strand of NW_008679813.1, from coordinate 2,112 downwards.
TTCCAACCCCTTAACATCCTATGATGATATGATGATTCAGCTATGCAGAAGGCAGTGCATACAGGCAGAGCACAGGCCAATTTTTGAGAGATTCTTAGCTTGGGGGTTGTGAAGAGAAGACTGGGTTCTTTTAGAAATAAAATTCATCAGAAAATGCCCTCATGCCTTACTTCCTGAATTTCAAAGACTTGATACTTAACTCAGCTTTCTGTAATGGCAAAAGATGCCAGAAGTAACTTAATTTCTGGAATAAGCCCATAAAATTATCTGTGCCAGAGATAAAAAGGGACTAGGTTTAAAGGATAAAACAAAGGATAATTGACTTCTACTCAAACATTCCTACTGTGCTCAGAACACCCTTGGCACTTCAGATGAATATGCCTGTACTTTGATTTTAAACTGGATAAACTATCCTTTTTTCAAGTGCAGAGATGGTTATATTACTGGGAAAGACTTCAGTAGGAGCAAGCATTTAAAAACATAATCCAGTTTTAAGCTTGGCAAGACTCCTTCAGTGAAAGATGTGGACATTGAGAAGATGGAAAAACTAGTGCTGGACTGTAAACAGGACCTTGCTAAAGAACGTTAAATATGGGGATGGAAACCTCAATAAACTAAGGTAAAACCTGCCTGACTTCAAAGCCTGTAACTTACCTACAAACTGTATCTTATTCTGAGCCCCCAAAATGAAACAGAACAACAAGCTTATAGCAAATAAACCTACAGTTTGCAGAGGTGTATTTATCTGTACAGTCAGCTATGTTGAAATGCTTATGAACAGCAATTACAAAAACATCCCATGAAATGCCTGAGAAGGCATTAAACACATGGATTGCTATGGAAGTGCTGATTACTACTGTTAAAAACTAGTTGCAGGTTTAATCCTTCACGTAAGATTCCCTGTTAGTTAACAGGGATATAGTCTGTATTATGATTTGTACCTTGGCTTGAAACCACCAGCTACACTGGTAGGAAACGGACGGGACAAAAAAAAGCAAGCAGAAGAATTGGATGAGGCTCAGGTAATTACATCAAATTTGGGTGGTGTTATAAGCCCAAGAGATATTTTTGTTCATTTAGTTTAGGGAAACGTTGCAGTGTGCTAGCACAAAGCCCTAGCAGTGACAATATTTCTCAGTGAACACACTTACCTGTTCCGCAAGCACAATGAACATAGCACCAAACTGCCATAGGCTTCAGTAAACTTCTGTAGAGCTCTCAGTCCCGTCACTGGCTCTGTGAACTTTTGCCTTGCTTCTGCTGCTGAAAAGAGCTTTTCAGCAATCTGCTCTGGGAAACCAATCAACGAGTCAATGTGATCTACGTTGTCAGAAATGTAACCCAGCACTAGGCTGAAGAGAGACTTGGCCGAGTAGCGGAGATTCCCCTCCTTAGTGTAGGTGAAGATGAAGTGATCAGTCCTCTGCCTCCTTGCCCTATCGTCCTCCCTGTTCATGCAAAGCTCCACTGAAAAACTTCTGGAAAAAAGCCTAAAAGGTCTCGTTTTGGCAGGGACATTCTGTATGCCGCCCGCACCCTGATTCACTACGTGCAGCTTCCCATTTTCACGCACGTAGATTGGCCCAGTATCCACATGGCTTTCTGAGTGGAGGCAATAAGACATTCCCCTCGACCAGTTCTGCAAAAACAAACCACAGACAGGTAAAGGATCACCACAGAGGGAACACACGACCCAGGAAAGCCCCCAAACCTGGCAGCTCCCCTCAGTGCCCCG